>NW_026265905.1:0-62187 GCF_025860055.1 Xyrauchen texanus
TATTGCTGCTGCATACGCGTCAAAAGACCTGCCATGCCCGTTGGGCATTAGGGCTCACTCCACTAGAGGCATGGCATCCTCGTGGGCATGGTCCAGCGGGATTCACATTCACAACATATGTGTGGCAGCGGGATGGACTTCCCCCTCCACATTTGTCAGATTTTACAATATGGAAGTGCACGCTCTGCAGGCTAAACTGCTAGCGGTTTAATACGCTACAGATCACCTGGTGAGCTGCATTAATGGGACACATTCCACACAGACCGGCACCGCCGCTCTGTCGTTCCCTTCCCACTATGTGCTTATATATTACACAAACACTGACCCGCATTCTTGCCAGCCAAATCTTATTTCCCCACTCATAAGGGCTCCCCCGGGTTCCCTCTTAATTCCCTGGGGCTTATACAGTGGATGCTTGGCGCTCACGGCGTTGACAATGGGTTCCCGTAGCGTAAGCTAGCTTACGCAATACGAGAGAACCTCTCGTAAGAGAACGTATCGGTTACCTAACGTAACCTAGGTTCTCTCTAGATGAGGGAACGAGTATTGCGTAGCCGGCCGTGCTCGCGCCACGAGCGACTTTTCGCTTCAGTCAATGAAAACCAGGGATCCAGCCTACTGAACTACGCTTATATGCACTCTAGTCACGCCCTTTTGGCGGGCTTTGATGCAGTGAGCGCGCGGACGCCTCTCTTTGGATGCGAGTTCGCCCAAGCTCGTCTATAGGCTGCAGCAGTTGCCGCAGAGCAACCAATGAGCTCGCTAGCTAGCCCGCTCAAGGTCTGCAGCTGCCGCACTGCGTTGACAATGGATACAAAATTAAGGATAATTTTTTGGCTTCAATATCTCAGAAAAGATTAATCTTTCCCGTAGCGTAAGCTAGCTTATGCAATACTCGTTCCATCATCTAGAGAGAACAGAGGTTACGTTAGGTAACCGATACGTTTCATTGAACAATATGTGAATTCTGATGTAAATAGTGTCCACACAACTTTCTTAGTTAAAAAAGTTGCTTCTAAACTTTTGAGAGCTAATTCATTAAGTTTGCAAAGTTCTGATTTAACATTCATTAAAATCATTGCTTAGCTCTCATAATGCAAAATAATACATAAAGCATGCAAACATGTTGTAATGCTGCATTATGACAGAAAATGCATTCTCTTGCAATTAATATCTGCCAATAGTTGTAATTGTAAAATGTCATGTTTCATTGAACAATATGTGAATTCTGATGTAAATCGTGACCAAACAATTTTCTGAGTTAAAAAAGTTGCTTCTAAGCTTTTGAGAGCTAATTCATTAAGTTTGCAGAGTTCTGATTTAACATTCATATTATGTCATTAAAATCATAGCTTAGCTCTCATAATGCAAAATAATACCTAAAGCATGCAAACATGTTGTAATGCTGCATTATGACAGAAAATGCATTCTCTTTCAATAAATAACTGCCAATAGTTGACAATCGTGAAATGTCATATTTCATTGAACAATATGTGAATTCTTATGTAACTCATTTCCAAACATCTTTCTGAGTTAAAAAAAAAAGTTGCTTCTAAGCTTTTGAGAGCTATTTCATTAAGTTTGCAAAGTTCTGATTTAACATTCATTAAAATCATTGCTTAGCTCTCATAATGCAAAATAATACATAAAGCATGCAAACATGTTGTAATGCTGCATTTTGACAGATAATGCATTCTCTTTCAATAAATAACTGCCAATAGTTTACAATTGTGAAATGTCATGTTTCATTGAACAATATGTCAATTCTGATATAAATTGTTTCCAAACAACATTTTGAGTTAAAAAATATGCTTCTAAGCTTTTGAGAGCTAATTCATTAAGTTTGCAAAGTTCTGATTTAACATTCATTTTCTGTCATTAAAATCATTGCTTATCTCTCTCATAATGCAAAATAATACATAAAGCATGCAAACATGTTGTAATGCTGCATTTTTCTGTTAAAGTTTTCTCTTTCAATAAATAACTGCCAATAGCTGACAATTGTGAAATGTGATGTTTCATTGAAAAATAGGTGAATACTAATGAAAAGCATGTCCAAACAACTTTCTGAGTTAAAAAAGTTGCTTCTAAGCTTTTGAGAGCTAATTCATTAAGTTTGCAGAGTTCTGATTTAACATTCATATTATGCCATTAAAATCATAGCATATCTCTCATAATGCAAAATAATACATAAAGCATGCAAACATGTTGTAATGCTGCATTATGACAGTTAATGCATTTTCTTTCAATAAATAACTGCCAATAGTTGACAATTGTAAAATGTCATATTTAATTGAACAATATGTCAATTCTGATGTAAATCGTTTCCAAACAACTTTCTGAGTTAAAAAATATGCTTCTAAGCTTTTGAGAGCTAATTCATTAAGTTTGCAAAGTTCTGATTTAACATTCATTTTCTGTCATTAAAATAATTGCTAATCTCTCATAATGCAAAATAACACATAAAGCATGCAAACATGTTGCAATGCTGCATTTTTCTGTTAATGTTTTCTCTTTCAATAAATAACTGCCAATAGCTGACAATTGTGAAATGTGATGTTTCATTGAAAAATAGGTGAATACTAATGAAAAGCATGTCCAAACAACTTTCTGAGTTAAAAAATATGCTTCTAAGCTTTTGAGAGCTAATTCATTGTTTGCAAAGTTCTGATTTAACATTCATTAAAATCATTGCTTAGCTCTCATAATGCAAAATAATACATAAAGCATGCAAACATGTTGTAATGCTGCATTTTAACAGTTAATGTATTCTATTTCAATAAATAACTGCCAATAGTTGACAATTGTGAAATGTCATGTTTCATTTAAAAAGCATGTCCAAACATCTTTCTGAGTTAAAAAAGTTGCTTCAAATCTTTTGAGAGCTAATTCATTAAGTTTGCAGAGTTCTGATTTAACATTCATATTATGTCATTAAAATCATAGCATATCTCTCATAATGCAAAATAATACATAAAGCATGCAAACATGTTGTAATGCTGCATTATGACAGTTAATGCATTCTCTTGCAATTAATATCTGCCAATAGTTGACAATTGTAAAATGTCATGTTTCATTGAACAATATGTGAATTCTGATGTAAATCGTGTCCAAAAAAATTTCTGAGTTAAAAAAGTTGCTTCTAAGCTTTTGAGAGCAAATTCATTAAGTTTGCAGAGTTCTGATTTAACATTCATATTATGTCATTAAAATCATAGCATATCTCCCATAATGCAAAATAATACATAAAGCATGCAAACATGTTGTAATGCTGCATTATGACAGTTAATGCTTTCTCTTGCAGTTAATAACTACCAATAGTTGACAATTGTGAAATGTCATGTTTCATTGAAAAACAGGTGATTACTAATGAAAAGCATGTCCAATCAACTTTCTGAGTTAAAAACGTTGCTTCTAAGCTTTTGAGAGCTTTTTTCATTAAGTTTGCAAAGTTCTGATTTAACATTCATATTCTGTCATTAAAATCGTTGCTTATCTCTCATAACGCAATATAATTAATGTTGTAATGCTGCATTTTGACAGTTAATGCATTCTATTTCAATAATTAACTTCCAATAGTTGACAATTGTGAAATGTCATGATTCATTGAACAATATGTGAATTCTGATGTAAATAGTGTCCACACAACATTCTTAATTAAAAAAGTTGCTTCTAAACTTTTGAGAGCTAATTCATTAAGTTTGCAAAGTTCTGATTTAACATTCATTAAAATCATTGGTCATCTCTCATAATGCCAAATAATACATAAAGCATGCAAACATGTTGCAATGCTGCATTTTTCTGTTAATTCTTTCTCTTTCAATAAATAACTCCCAATAGTTGACAATTGTGAAATGTGATGTTTCATTGAAAAATAGGTGAATACTAATGAAAAGCATGTCCAAACAACTTTCTGAATTAAAAAATTTGCTTCTAAGCTTTTGAGAGCTAATTCATTGTTTGCAAAGTTCTGATTTAACATTCATTAAAATCATTGCTTAGCTCTCATAATGCAAAATAATACATAAAGCATGCAAACATGTTGTAATGCTGCATTTTGACAGTTAATGTATTCTATTTCAATAAATAACTGCCAATAGTTGACAATTGTGAAATGTCATGTTTCATTTAAAAAGCATGGCCAAACATCTTTCTGACTTAAAAAAGTTGCTTCTAATCTTTTGAGAGCTAATTCATTAAGTTTGCAGAGTTCTGATTTAACATTCACATTATGTCATTAAAATCATAGCATATCTCTCATAATGCAAAATAATACATAAAGCATGCAAACATGTTTTAATGCTGCATTATGACAGTTAATGCATTCTCTTTCAATAAATAACTGCCAATAGTTGACAATTGTAAAATGTCATGTTTCATTGAACAGTATGTGAATTCTGATGTAAATCTTGTCCAAACAACTTTCTGAGTTAAAAAAGTTGCTTCTAAACTTTTGAGAGCTAATTTATTAAGTTTGCAAAGTTCTGATTTACCATTCATTAAAATCATTGCTTAGCTCTCATAATGCAAAATAATACATAAAGCATGCAAACATGCTGTAATGCTGCATTGTGACAGTTAATGCATTCTCTTTCAATAAATAACTGCCAATAGTTGACAATTGTGAAATGTCATGTTTCATTTAAAAAGCATGTCCAAACATCTTTCTGAGTTAAAAAATTTGCTTCTAATCTTTTGAGAGCTAATTCATTAAGTTTGCAGAGTTCTGATTTAACATTCACATTATGTCATTAAAATCATAGCATATCTCTCATAATGCAAAATAATACATAAAGCATGCAAACATGTTTTAATGCTGCATTATGACAGTTAATGCATTCTCTTTCAATAAATAACTGCCAATAGTTGACAATTGTAAAATGTCATGTTTCATTGAACAATATGTGAATTCTGATGTAAATCGTGACCAAACAACTTTCTGAGATAAAACAAGTTGCTTCTAAGCTTTTGAGAGCTAATTCATTAAGTTTGCAGAGTTCTGATTTAACATTCATATTATGTCATTAAAATCATAGCATATCTCTCATAATGCAAAATAATAGATAAAGCATGCAAACATGTTGTAATGCTGCATTATGACAGTTAATGCATTCTCTTGCAATTAATAACTGCCAATAGTTGACAATTGTAAAGTGTCATGTTTCATTGAACAGTATGTGAATTCTGATGTAAATCGTGTCCAAAAACTTTCGGAGTTAAAAAAGTTGCTTCTAAACTTTTGAGAGCTAATTCATTAAGTTTGCAAAGTTCTGATTTACCATTCATTAAAATCATTGCTTAGCTCTCATAATGCAAAATAATACATAAAGCATGCAAACATGCTGTAATGCTGCATTGTGACAGTTAATGCATTCTCTTTCAATAAATAACTGCCAATCGTTGACAATTGTGAAATGTCATGTTTCTTTGAAAAAGCATGGCCAAACATCTTTCTGAGTTAAAAAAAGTTGCTTCTAAGCTTTTGAGAGCTATTTCATTAAGTTTGCAAAGTTCTGATTTAGCATTCATTAAAATCATTGCTTAGCTCTCATAATGCAAAATAATACATAAAGCATGCAAACATGTTGTAATGCTGCATTTTGACAGTTAATGTATTCTATTTCAATAAATAACTGCCAATAGTTGACAATTGTGAAATGTCATGTTTCTTTGAAAAAGCATGTCCAAACATCTTTCTGAGTTAAAAAAGTTGCTTCTATTCTTTTGAGAGCTAATTCATTAAGTTTGCAGAGTTCTGATTTAACATTCATATTATGTCATTAAAATCATAGCATATCTCTCATAATGCAAACTAATACATAAAGCATGCAAACATGTTGTAATGCTGAATTATGACAGTTAATGCATTCTCTTTCAATAAATAACTGCCAATAGTTGACAATTGTGAAATGTCATGTTTCATTGAAAAAGTATGTCCAAACAACTTTCTGAGTTAAAAAAGTTGCTTCTAAACTTTTGAGAGCTAATTCATTAAGTTTGCAAAGTTCTGATTTACCATTCATTAAAATCATAGCATATCTCTCATAATGCAAAATAATACATAAAGCATGCAAACATGTTGTAATGCTGCATTATGACAGTTAATGCATTCTCTTGCAATTAATATCTGCCAATAGTTGACAATTGTAAAATGTCATGTTTCATTGAACAATATGTGAATTCTGATGTAAATCGTGTCCAAACAACTTTCTGAGTTAAAAAAGTTGCTTCTAAGCTTTTGAGAGCTAATTCATTAAGTTTGCAGAGTTCTGATTTAACATTCATATTATGTCATTAAAATCATAGCATATCTCTCATAATGCAAAATAATACATAAAGCATGCAAACATGTTGTAATGCTGCATTATGACAGTTAATGCATTCTCTTGCAATTAATATCTGCCAATAGTTGACAATTGTAAAATGTCATGTTTCATTGAACAATATGTGAATTCTGATGTAAATCGTGTCCAAACATCTTTCTGAGTTAAAATAGTTGCTTCTAAGCTTTTGAGAGCTATTTCATTAAGTTTGCAAAGTTCTTATTTAACATTCATTAAAATCATTGCTTAGCTCTCATAATGCAAAATAATACATAAAGCATGCAAACGTGTTGTAATGCTGCATTTTGACAGTTAATGTATTCTATTTCAATAAATAACTGCCAATAGTTGACAATTGTGAAATGTCATGTTTCATTGAAAAATGCTGATAATGTCCAAACATCTTTCTGAGTTAAAAAAGTTGCTTCTAAGCTTTTGAGAGCTAATTCATTAAGTTTGCAGAGTTCTGATTTAACATTCATATTATGTCATTAAAATCATAGCATATCTCTCATAATGCAAAATAATACATAAAGCATGCAAACATGTTGTAATGCTGCATTATGACAGTTAATGCATTCTCTTGCAATTAATATCTGCCAATAGTTGACAATTGTAAAATGTCATGTTTCATTGAACAATATGTGAATTCTGATGTAAATCGTGTCCAAACAACTTTCTGAGTTAAAATAGTTGCTTCTAAACTTTTGAGAGCTAATTCATTAAGTTTGCAAAGTTCTGATTTAACATTCATTAAAATCATTGCTTAGCTCTCATAATGCAAAATAATACATAAAGCATGCAAACATGTTGTAATGCTGCATTATGACAGTTAATGCATTCTCTTGCAATAAATAACTGCCAATAGTTGACAATTGTGAAATGTCATGTTTCATTGAAAAAGCATGTCCAAACATCTTTCTGAGTTAAAAAGTTGCTTCTAAGCTTTTGAGAGCTAATTCATTAAGTTTGCAGAGTTCTGATTTAACATTCATATTATGTCATTAAAATCATAGCATATCTCTCATAATGCAAAATAATACATAAAGCATGCAAACATGTTGTAATGCTGCATTATGACAGTTAATGCATTCTCTTGCAATTAATATCTGCCAATAGTTGACAATTGTAAAATGTCATGTTTCATTGAACAATATGTGAATTCTGATGTAAATCGTGTCCAAACATCTTTCTGAGTTAAAAAAGTTGCTTCTAAGCTTTTGAGAGCTAATTCATTAAGTTTGCAGAGTTCTGATTTAACATTCATTAAAATCATTGCTTAGCTTTCATAATGCAAAATAATACATAAAGCATGCAAACATGTTGTAATGCTGCATATTGACAGTTAATGTATTCTATTTCAATAAATAACTGCCAATAGTTGACAATTGTGAAATGTCATGTTTCATTGAAAAGCATGTCCAAACATCTTTCTGAGTTAAAAAAGTTGCTTCTAAGCTTTTGAGAGCTAATTCATTAAGTTTGCAGAGTTCTGATTTAACATTCATATTATGTCATTAAAATCATAGCATATCTCTCATAATGCAAAATAATACATAAAGCATGCAAACATGTTGTAATGCTGCATTATGACAGTTAATGCATTCTCTTGCAATTAATATCTGCCAATAGTTGACAATTGTAAAATGTCATGTTTCATTGAACAATATGTTAATTCTGATGTAAATCGTGTCCAAACAACTTTCTGAGTTAAAAAAGTTGCTTCTATTCTTTTGAGAGTTAATTCATTAAGTTTGCAGAGTTCTGATTTAACATTCATATTATGTCATTAAAATCATAGCATATCTCTCATAATGCAAAATAATACATAAAGCATGCAAACATGTTGTAATGCTGCATTATGACAGTTAATGCATTCTGTTTCAAATAAATAACTGCCAATAGTTGACAATTGTGAAATGCCATGTTTCATTGAAAAAGCATGTCCAATCATCTTTCTGAGTAAAAAAAGTTGCTTCTAAGCTTTTGAGAGCTATTTCATTAAGTTTGCAAAGTTCTTATTTAATATTCATTAAAATCATTGCTTAGCTCTCATAATGCAAAATAATACATAAAGCATGCAAACATGTTGTAATGCTGCATTTTGACAGTTAATGTATTCTATTTCAATAAATAACTGCCAATAGTTGACAATTGTGAAATGTCAAGTTTCATTGAAAAAGCATGTCCAAACATCTTTCTGAGTTAAAAAAGTTGCTTCTAAGCTTTTGAGAGCTAATTCATTAAGTTTGCAGAGTTCTGATTTAACATTCATATTATGTCATTAAAATCATAGCATATCTCTCATAATGCAAAATAATACATAAAGCATGCAAACATGTTGTAATTTTGCATTATGACAGTTAATGCATTCTCTTGCTATTAATATCTGCCAATAGTTGACAATTGTAAAATGTCATGTTTCATTGAACAATATGTTAATTCTGATGTAAATCGTGTCCAAACAACTTTCTGAGTTAAAAAAGTTGCTTCTATTCTTTTGAGAGTTAATTCATTAAGTTTGCAGAGTTCTGATTTAACATTCATATTATGTCATTAAAATCATAGCATATCTCTCATAATGCAAAATAATACATAAAGCATGCAAACATGTTGTAATGCTGCATTATGACAGTTAATGCATTCTCTTTCAAATAAATAACTGCCAATAGTTGACAATTGTGAAATGCCATGTTTCATTGAAAAAGCATGTCCAATCATCTTTCTGAGTAAAAAAGTTGCTTCTAAGCTTTTGAGAGCTAATTCATTAAGTTTGCAAAGTTCTTATTTAACATTCATTAAAATCATTGCTTAGCTCTCATAATGCAAAATAATACATAAAGCATGCAAACATGTTGTAATGCTGCATTTTGACAGTTAATGTATTCTATTTCAATAAATAACTGCCAATAGTTGACAATTGTGAAATGTCATGTTTCATTGAAAAAGCATGTCCAAACATCTTTCTGAGTTAAAAAGTTGCTTCTAAGCTTTTGAGAGCTAATTCATTAAGTTTGCAGAGTTCTGATTTAACATTCATATTATGTCATTAAAATCATAGCATATCTCTCATAATGCAAAATAATACATAAAGCATGCAAACATGTTGTAATGCTGCATTATGACAGTTAATGCATTCTCTTGCAATTAATATCTGCCAATAGTTGACAATTGTAAAATGTCATGTTTCATTGAACAATATGTGAATTCTGATGTAAATCGTGTCCAAACAACTTTCTGAGTTAAAAAAGTTGCTTCTAAACTTTTGAGAGCTAATTCATTAAGTTTGCAAAGTTCTGATTTAACATTCATTAAAATCATTGCTTAGCTCTCATAATGCAAAATAATACATAAAGCATGCAAACATGTTGTAATGCTGCATTATGACAGTTAATGCATTCTCTTTCAATAAATAACTGCCAATAGTTGACAATTGTGAAATGCCATGTTTCATTGAAAAAGCATGTCCAATCATCTTTCTGAGTAAAAAAGTTGCTTCTAAGCTTTTGAGAGCTATTTCATTAAGTTTGCAAAGTTCTTATTTAACATTCATTAAAATCATTGCTTAGCTCTCATAATGCAAAATAATACATAAAGCATGCAAACATGTTGTAATGCTGCATTTTGACAGTTAATGTATTCTATTTCAATAAATAACTGCCAATAGTTGACAATTGTGAAATGTCATGTTTCATTGAAAAAGCATGTCCAAACATCTTTCTGAGTTAAAAAAGTTGCTTCTAAGCTTTTGAGAGCTAATTCATTAAGTTTGCAGAGTTCTGATTTAACATTCATATTATGTCATTAAAATCATATCATATCTCTCATAATGCAAAATAATACATAAACCATGCAAACATGTTGTAATGCTGCATTATGACAGTTAATGCATTCTCTTGCAATTAATATCTGCCAATAGTTGACAATTGTAAAATGTCATGTTTCATTGAACAATATGTGAATTCTGATGTAAATCGTGTCCAAACATCTTTCTGAGTTAAAAAAGTTGCTTCTAAGCTTTTGAGAGCTAATTCATTAAGTTTGCAGAGTTCTGATTTAACATTCATTAAAATCATTGCTTAGCTCTCATAATGCAAAATAATACATAAAGCATGCAAACATGTTGTAATGCTGCATTTTGACAGTTAATGTATTCTATTTCAATAAATAACTGCCAATAGTTGACAATTGTGAAATGTCATGTTTCATTGAAAAGCATGTCCAAACATCTTTCTGAGTTAAAAAAGTTGCTTCTAAGCTTTTGAGAGCTAATTCATTAAGTTTGCAGAGTTCTGATTTAAAATTCATATTATGTCATTAAAATAATAGCATATCTCTCATTTAAAATTCGTATTATGTCATTAAAATCATAGCATATCTCTCATAATGCTAAATAATACATAAAGCATGCAAACATGTTGTAATGCTGCATTATGACAGTTAATGCATTCTCTTGCAATTAATATCTGCCAATAGTTGAAAATTGTAAAATGTCATGTTTCATTGAACAATATGTGAATTCTGATGTAATTCGTGTCCAAACAACTTTCTGAGTTAAAAAAGTTGCTTCTATTCTTTTGAGTGTTAATTCATTAAGTTTGCAGAGTTCTGATTTAACATTCATATTATGTCATTAAAATCATAGCATATCTCTCATAATGCAAAATAATACATAAACCATGCAAACATGTTGTAATGCTGCATTATGACAGTTAATGCATTCTCTTGCAATTAATATCTGCCAATAGTTGACAATTGTAAAATGTCATGTTTCATTGAACAATATGTGAATTCTGATGTAAATCGTGTCCAAACAACTTTCTGAGTTAAAAAAGTTGCTTCTAAACTTTTGAGAGCTAATTCATTAAGTTTGCAAAGTTCTGATTTAACATTCAATTAAAAATCATTGCTTATCTCTCATAATGCAAAATAATACATAAAGCATGCAAACATGTTGTAATGCTGCATTATGACAGTTAATGCATTCTCTTGCAATTAATATCTGCCAATAGTTGACAATTGTAAAATGTCATGTTTCATTGAACAATATGTGAATTCTGATGTAAATCGTGTCCAAACAACTTTCTGAGTTAAAAAAGTTGCTTCTAAGCTTTTGAGAGCTAATTCATTAAGTTTGCAGAGTTCTGATTTAACATTCATATTATGTCATTAAAATCATAGCATATCTCTCATAATGCAAAATAATACATAAAGCATGCAAACATGTTGTAATGCTGCATTATGACAGTTAATGCATTCTCTTTCAATAAATAACTGCCAATAGTTGACAATTGTGAAATGCCATGTTTCATTGAAAAAGCATGTCCAAACATCTTTCTGAGTTAAAAAAGTTGCTTCTAAGCTTTTGAAGCTTTTTTGAATTAACAGTTAATGCTAATTCATTAAGTTTGCAGAGTTCTGATTTAACATTCATATTATGTCATTAAAATCATAGCATATCTCTCATAATGCAAAATAATACATAAAGCATGCAAACATGTTGTAATGCTGCATTATGACAGTTAATGCATTCTCTTGCAATTAATATCTGCCAATAGTTGACAATTGTAAAATGTCATGTTTCATTGAACAATATGTGAATTCTGATGTAAATCGTGTCCAAACATCTTTCTGAGTTAAAAAAGTTGCTTCTAAGCTTTTGAGAGCTAATTCATTAAGTTTGCAGAGTTCTGATTTAACATTCATTAAAATCATTGCTTAGCTCTCATAATGCAAAATAATACATAAAGCATGCAAACATGTTGTAATGCTGCATTTTGACAGTTAATGTATTCTATTTCAATAAATAACTGCCAATAGTTGACAATTGTGAAATGTCATGTTTCATTGAAAAGCATGTCCAAACATCTTTCTGAGTTAAAAAGTTGCTTCTAAGCTTTTGAGAGCTAATTCATTAAGTTTGCAGAGTTCTGATTTAACAATTCATATTATGTCATTAAAATCATAGCATATCTCTCTCATAATGCAAAATAATACATAAAGCATGCAAACATGTTGTAATGCTGCATTATGACAGTTAATGCATTCTCTTGCAATTAATATCTGCCAATAGTTGACAATTGTAAAATGTCATGTTTCATTGAACAATATGTGAATTCTGATGTAAATCGTGTCCAAACAACTTTCTGAGTTAAAAAAGTTGCTTCTATTCTTTTGAGAGTTAATTCATTAAGTTTGCAGAGTTCTGATTTAACATTCATATTATGTCATTAAAATCATAGCATATCTCTCATAATGCAAAATAATACATAAAGCATGCAAACATGTTGTAATGCTGCATTATGACAGTTAATGCATTCTCTTTCAAATAAATAACTGCCAATAGTTGACAATTGTGAAATGCCATGTTTCATTGAAAAAGCATGTCCAATCATCTTTCTGAGTAAAAAAAGTTGCTTCTAAGCTTTTGAGAGCTATTTCATTAAGTTTGCAAAGTTCTTATTTAATATTCATTAAAATCATTGCTTAGCTCTCATAATGCAAAATAATACATAAAGCATGCAAACATGTTGTAATGCTGCATTTTGACAGTTAATGTATTCTATTTCAATAAATAACTGCCAATAGTTGACAATTGTGAAATGTCAAGTTTCATTGAAAAAGCATGTCCAAACATCTTTCTGAGTTAAAAAAGTTGCTTCTAAGCTTTTGAGAGCTAATTCATTAAGTTTGCAGAGTTCTGATTTAACATTCATATTATGTCATTAAAATCATAGCATATCTCTCATAATGCAAAATAATACATAAAGCATGCAAACATGTTGTAATGCTGCATTATGACAGTTAATGCATTCTCTTGCTATTAATATCTGCCAATAGTTGACAATTGTAAAATGTCATGTTTCATTGAACAATATGTGAATTCTGATGTAAATCGTGTCCAAACAACTTTCTGAGTTAAAAAAGTTGCTTCTATTCTTTTGAGAGTTAATTCATTAAGTTTGCAGAGTTGTGATTTAACATTCATATTATGTCATTAAAATCATAGCATATCTCTCATAATGCAAAATAATACATAAAGCATGCAAACATGTTGTAATGCTGCATTATGACAGTTAATGCATTCTCTTTCAAATAAATAACTGCCAATAGTTGACAATTGTGAAATGCCATGTTTCATTGAAAAAGCATGTCCAATCATCTTTCTGAGTAAAAAAAGTTGCTTCTAAGCTTTTGAGAGCTAATTCATTAAGTTTGCAAAGTTCTTATTTAACATTCATTAAAATCATTGCTTAGCTCTCATAATGCAAAATAATACATAAAGCATGCAAACATGTTGTAATGCTGCATTTTGACAGTTAATGTGTTCTATTTCAATAAATAACTGCCAATAGTTGACAATTGTGAAATGTCAAGTTTCATTGAAAAAGAATGTCCAAACATCTTTCTGAGTTAAAAAAGTTGCTTCTAAGCTTTTGAGAGCTAATTCATTAAGTTTGCAGAGTTCTGATTTAACATTCATATTATGTCATTAAAATCATAGCATATCTCTCATAATGCAAAATAATACATAAAGCATGCAAACATGTTGTAATGCTGCATTATGACAGTTAATGCATTCTCTTGCAATTAATATCTGCCAATAGTTGACAATTGTAAAATGTCATGTTTCATTGAACAATATGTGAATTCTGATGTAAATCGTGTCCAAACAACTTTCTGAGTTAAAAAAGTTGCTTCTAAACTTTTGAGAGCTAATTCATTAAGTTTGCAAAGTTCTGATTTAACATTCATTAAAATCATTGCTTAGCTCTCATAATGCAAAATAATACATAAAGCATGCAAACATGTTGTAATGCTGCATTATGACAGTTAATGCATTCTCTTTCAATAAATAACTGCCAATAGTTGACAATTGTGAAATGCCATGTTTCATTGAAAAAGCATGTCCAATCATCTTTCTGAGTTAAAAAAGTTGCTTCTAAGCTTTTGAGAGCTATTTCATTAAGTTTGCAAAGTTCTTATTTAACATTCATTAAAATCATTGCTTAGCTCTCATAATGCAAAATAATACATAAAGCATGCAAACATGTTGTAATGCTGCATTTTGACAGTTAATGTATTCTATTTCAATAAATAACTTCCAATAGTTGACAATTGTGAAATGTCATGTTTCATTGAAAAAGCATGTCCAAACATCTTTCTGAGTTAAAAAAGTTGCTTCTAAGCTTTTGAGAGCTAATTCATTAAGTTTGCAGAGTTCTGATTTAACATTCATATTATGTCATTAAAATCATAGCATATCTCTCATAATGCAAAATAATACATAAAGCATGCAAACATGTTGTAATGCTGCATTATGACAGTTAATGCATTCTCTTGCAATTAATATCTGCCAATAGTTGACAATTGTAAAATGTCATGTTTCATTGAACAATATGTGAATTCTGATGTAAATCGTGTCCAAACATCTTTCTGAGTTAAAAAAGTTGCTTCTAAGCTTTTGAGAGCTAATTCATTAAGTTTGCAGAGTTCTGATTTAACATTCATTAAAATCATTGCTTAGCTCTCATAATGCAAAATAATACATAAAGCATGCAAACATGTTGTAATGCTGCATTTTGACAGTTAATGTATTCTATTTCAATAAATAACTGCCAATAGTTGACAATTGTGAAATGTCATGTTTCATTGAAAAGCATGTCCAAACATCTTTCTGAGTTAAAAAAGTTGCTTCTAAGCTTTTGAGAGCTAATTCATTAAGTTTGCAGAGTTCTGATTTAAAATTCATATTATGTCATTAAAATAATAGCATATCTCTCATTTAAAATTCGTATTATGTCATTAAAATCATAGCATATCTCTCATAATGCTAAATAATACATAAAGCATGCAAACATGTTGTAATGCTGCATTATGACAGTTAATGCATTCTCTTGCAATTAATATCTGCCAATAGTTGACAATTGTAAAATGTCATGTTTCATTGAACAATATGTGAATTCTGATGTAATTCGTGTCCAAACAACTTTCTGAGTTAAAAAAGTTGCTTCTATTCTTTTGAGAGTTAATTCATTAAGTTTGCAGAGTTCTGATTTAACATTCATATTATGTCATTAAAATCATAGCATATCTCTCATAATGCAAAATAATACATAAACCATGCAAACATGTTGTAATGCTGCATTATGACAGTTAATGCATTCTCTTGCAATTAATATCTGCCAATAGTTGACAATTGTAAAATGTCATGTTTCATTGAACAATATGTGAATTCTGATGTAAATCGTGTCCAAACAACTTTCTGAGTTAAAAAAGTTGCTTCTAAACTTTTGAGAGCTAATTCATTAAGTTTGCAAAGTTCTGATTTAACATTACATTAAAATCATTGCTTATCTCTCATAATGCAAAATAATACATAAAGCATGCAAACATGTTGTAATGCTGCATTATGACAGTTAATGCATTCTCTTGCAATTAATATCTGCCAATAGTTGACAATTGTAAAATGTCATGTTTCATTGAACAATATGTGAATTCTGATGTAAATCGTGTCCAAACAACTTTCTGAGTTAAAAAAGTTGCTTCTAAGCTTTTGAGAGCTAATTCATTAAGTTTGCAGAGTTCTGATTTAACATTCATATTATGTCATTAAAATCATAGCATATCTCTCATAATGCAAAATAATACATAAAGCATGCAAACATGTTGTAATGCTGCATTATGACAGTTAATGCATTCTCTTGCAATTAATATCTGCCAATAGTTGACAATTGTAAAATGTCATGTTTCATTGAACAATATGTGAATTCTGATGTAAATCGTGTCCAAACATCTTTCTGAGTTAAAATAGTTGCTTCTAAGCTTTTGAGAGCTATTTCATTAAGTTTGCAAAGTTCTGATTTAACATTCATTAAAATCATTGCTTAGCTCTCATAATGCAAAATAATACATAAAGCATGCAAACATGTTGTAGTGCTGCATTATGACAGTTAATGCATTCTATTTCAATAAATAACTGCCAATAGTTGACAATTGTGAAATGTCATGTTTCATTGAAAAAGCATGTCCAAACATCTTTCTGAGTTAAAAAAGTTGCTTCTAAGCTTTTGAGAGCTAATTCATTAAGTTTGCAGAGTTCTGATTTAACATTCATATTATGTCATTAAAATCATAGCATATCTCTCATAATGCAAAATAATACATAAAGCATGCAAACATGTTGTAATGCTGCATTATGACAGTTAATGCATTCTCTTGCAATTAATATCTGCCAATAGTTGACAATTGTAAAATGTCATGTTTCATTGAACAATATGTGAATTCTGATGTAAATCGTGTCCAAACAACTTTCTGAGTTAAAAAAGTTGCTTCTAAACTTTTGAGAGCTAATTCATTAAGTTTGCAAAGTTCTGATTTAACATTCATTAAAATCATTGCTTAGCTCTCATAATGCAAAATAATACATAAAGCATGCAAACATGTTGTAATGCTGCATTATGACAGTTAATGCATTCTCTTTCAATAAATAACTGCCAATAGTTGACAATTGTGAAATGTCATGTTTCATTGAAAAAGCATGTCCAAACATCTTTCTGAGTTAAAAAAGTTGCTTCTAAGCTTTTGAGAGCTAATTCATTAAGTTTGCAGAGTTCTGATTTAACATTCATATTATGTCATTAAAATCATTGCATATCTCTCATAATGCAAAATAATACATAAAGCATGCAAACATGTTGTAATGCTGCATTATGACAGTTAATGCATTCTCTTGCAATTAATATCTGCCAATAGTTGACAATTGTAAAATGTCATGTTTCATTGAACAATATGTCAATTCTGATGTAAATCGTTTCCAAACAACTTTCTGAGTTAAAAAAGTTGCTTCTAAGCTTTTGAGAGCTAATTCATTAAGTTTGCAGAGTTCTGATTTAACATTCATATTATGTCATTAAAATCATAGCATATCTCTCATAATGCAAAATAATACATAAAGCATGCAAACATGTTGTAATGCTGCATTATGACAGTTAATGCATTCTCTTGCAATTAATATCTGCCAATAGTTGACAATTGTAAAATGTCATGTTTCATTGAACAATATGTGAATTCTGATGTAAATCGTGTCCAAACAACTTTCTGAGTTAAAAAAGTTGCTTCTAAACTTTTGAGAGCTAATTCATTAAGTTTGCAAAGTTCTGATTTAACATTCATTAAAATCATTGCTATATCTCTCATAATGCAAAATAATACATAAACCATGCAAACATGTTGTAATGCTGCATTATGACAGTTAATGCATTCTCTTGCAATTAATATCTGCCAATAGTTGACAATTGTAAAATGTCATGTTTCATTGAACAATATGTGAATTCTGATGTAAATCGTGTCCAAACATCTTTCTGAGTTAAAAAAGTTGCTTCTAAGCTTTTGAGAGCTAATTCATTAAGTTTGCAGAGTTCTGATTTAACATTCATTAAAATCATTGCTTAGCTCTCATAATGCAAAATAATACATAAAGCATGCAAACACGTTGTAATGCTGCATTATGACAGTTAATGCATTCTCTTTCAATAAATAACTGCCAATAGTTGACAATTGTGAAATGTCATGTTTCATTGAAAAAGCATGTCCAAACATCTTTCTGAGTTAAAAAAGTTGCTTCTAAGCTTTTGAGAGCTAATTCATTAAGTTTGCAGAGTTCTGATTTAACATTCATATTATGTCATTAAAATCATAGCATATCTCTCATAATGCAAAATAATACATAAAGCATGCAAACATGTTGTAATGCTGCATTATGACAGTTAATGCATTCTCTTGCAATTAATATCTGCCAATAGTTGACAATTGTAAAATGTCATGTTTCATTGAACAATATGTGAATTCTGATGTAAATCGTGTCCAAACATCTTTCTGAGTTAAAAAAGTTGCTTCTAAGCTTTTGAGAGCTATTTCATTAAGTTTGCAAAGTTCTGATTTAACATTCATTAAAATCATTGCTTAGCTCTCATAATGCAAAATAATACATAAAGCATGCAAACATGTTGTAATGCTGCATTTTGACAGTTAATGTATTCTATTTCAATAAATAACTGCCAATAGTTGACAATTGTGAAATGTCATGTTTCATTGAAAAAGCATGTCCAAACATCTTTCTGAGTTAAAAAAGTTGCTTCTAAGCTTTTGAGAGCTAATTCATTAAGTTTGCAGAGTTCTGATTTAACATTCATATTATGTCATTAAAATCATTGCTTATCTCTCATAATGCAAAATAATACATAAAGCATGCAAACATGTTGTAATGCTGCATTATGACAGTTAATGCATTCTCTTGCAATTAATATCTGCCAATAGTTGACAATTGTAAAATGTCATGTTTCATTGAACAATATGTGAATTCTGATGTAAATCGTGTCCAAACAACTTTCTGAGTTAAAAAAGTTGCTTCTAAGCTTTTGAGAGCTAATTCATTAAGTTTGCAGAGTTCTGATTTAACATTCATATTATGTCATTAAAATCATAGCATATCTCTCATAATGCAAAATAATACATAAAGCATGCAAACATGTTGTAATGCTGCATTATGACAGTTAATGCATTCTCTTGCAATTAATATCTGCCAATAGTTGACAATTGTAAAATGTCATGTTTCATTGAACAATATGTGAATTCTGATGTAAATCGTGTCCAAACAACTTTCTGAGTTAAAAAAGTTGCTTCTAAGCTTTTGAGAGCTAATTCATTAAGTTTGCAGAGTTCTGATTTAACATTCATATTATGTCATTAAAATCATAGCATATCTCTCATAATGCAAAATAATACATAAAGCATGCAAACATGTTGTAATGCTGCATTATGACAGTTAATGCATTCTCTTGCAATTAATATCTGCCAATAGTTGACAATTGTAAAATGTCATGTTTCATTGAACAATATGTGAATTCTGATGTAAATCGTGTCCAAACAACTTTCTGAGTTAAAAAAGTTGCTTCTAAGCTTTTGAGAGCTAATTCATTAAGTTTGCAGAGTTCTGATTTAACATTCATTAAAATCATTGCTTAGCTCTCATAATGCAAAATAATACATAAAGCATGCAAACATGTTGTAATGCTGCATTATGACAGTTAATGCATTCTCTTGCAATTAATAACTGCCAATAGTTGACAATTGTGAAATGTCATGTTTCATTGAAAAAGCATGTCCAAACATCTTTCTGAGTTAAAAAAGTTGCTTCTAAGCTTTTGAGAGCTATTTCATTAAGTTTGCAAAGTTCTGATTTAACATTCATTAAAATCATTGCTTAGCTCTCATAATGCAAAATAATACATAAAGCATGCAAACATGTTGTAATGCTGCATTATGACAGTTAATGCATTCTCTTTCAATAAATAACTGCCAATAGTTGACAATTGTGAAATGTCATGTTTCATTGAAAAAGCATGTCCAAACATCTTTCTGAGTTAAAAAAGTTGCTTCTAAGCTTTTGAGAGCTAATTCATTAAGTTTGCAGAGTTCTGATTTAACATTCATATTATGTCATTAAAATCATAGCATATCTCTCATAATGCAAAATAATACATAAAGCATGCAAACATGTTGTAATGCTGCATTATGACAGTTAATGCATTCTCTTGCAATTAATATCTGCCAATAGTTGACAATTGTAAAATGTCATGTTTCATTGAACAATATGTGAATTCTGATGTAAATCGTGTCCAAACAACTTTCTGAGTTAAAAAAGTTGCTTCTAAGCTTTTGAGAGCTAATTCATTAAGTTTGCAAAGTTCTGATTTAACATTCATTAAAATCATTGCTTAGCTCTCATAATGCAAAATAATACATAAAGCATGCAAACATGTTGTAATGCTGCATTATGACAGTTAATGCATTCTATTTCAATAAATAACTGCCAATAGTTGACAATTGTGAAATGTCATGTTTCATTGAAAAAGCATGTCCAAACATCTTTCTGAGTTAAAAAAGTTGCTTCTAAGCTTTTGAGAGCTAATTCATTAAGTTTGCAGAGTTCTGATTTAACATTCATATTATGTCATTAAAATCATAGCATATCTCTCATAATGCAAAATAATACATAAAGCATGCAAACATGTTGTAATGCTGCATTATGACAGTTAATGCATTCTCTTGCAATTAATATCTGCCAATAGTTGACAATTGTAAAATGTCATGTTTCATTGAACAATATGTGAATTCTGATGTAAATCGTGTCCAAACAACTTTCTGAGTTAAAAAAGTTGCTTCTAAGCTTTTGAGAGCTAATTCATTAAGTTTGCAGAGTTCTGATTTAACATTCATATTATGTCATTAAAATCATAGCATATCTCTCATAATGCAAAATAATACATAAAGCATGCAAACATGTTGTAATGCTGCATTATGACAGTTAATGCATTCTCTTGCAATTAATATCTGCCAATAGTTGACAATTGTAAAATGTCATGTTTCATTGAACAATATGTGAATTCTGATGTAATCGTGTCCAAACATCTTTCTGAGTTAAAAAAGTTGCTTCTAAGCTTTTGAGAGCTAATTCATTAAGTTTGCAGAGTTCTGATTTAACATTCATATTATGTCATTAAAATCATAGCATATCTCTCATAATGCAAAATAATACATAAAGCATGCAAACATGTTGTAATGCTGCATTATGACAGTTAATGCATTCTCTTGCAATTAATATCTGCCAATAGTTGACAATTGTAAAATGTCATGTTTCATTGAACAATATGTGAATTCTGATGTAAATCGTGTCCAAACAACTTTCTGAGTTAAAAAAGTTGCTTCTAAGCTTTTGAGAGCTAATTCATTAAGTTTGCAGAGTTCTGATTTAACATTCATTAAAATCATTGCTTAGCTCTCATAATGCAAAATAATACATAAAGCATGCAAACATGTTGTAATGCTGCATTATGACAGTTAATGCATTCTCTTTCAATAAATAACTGCCAATAGTTGACAATTGTGAAATGTCATGTTTCATTGAAAAAGCATGTCCAAACATCTTTCTGAGTTAAAAAAGTTGCTTCTAAGCTTTTGAGAGCTATTTCATTAAGTTTGCAAAGTTCTGATTTAACATTCATTAAAATCATTGCTTAGCTCTCATAATGCAAAATAATACATAAAGCATGCAAACATGTTGTAATGCTGCATTATGACAGTTAATGCATTCTCTTTCAATAAATAACTGCCAATAGTTGACAATTGTGAAATGTCATGTTTCATTGAAAAAGCATGTCCAAACATCTTTCTGAGTTAAAAAAGTTGCTTCTAAGCTTTTGAGAGCTATTTCATTAAGTTTGCAAAGTTCTTATTTAACATTCATTAAAATCATTGCTTAGCTCTCATAATGCAAAATAATACATAAAGCATGCAAACATGTTGTAATGCTGCATTTTGACAGTTAATGTATTCTATTTCAATAAATAACTGCCAATAGTTGACAATTGTGAAATGTCATGTTTCATTGAAAAAGCATGTCCAAACATCTTTCTGAGTTAAAAAGTTGCTTCTAAGCTTTTGAGAGCTAATTCATTAAGTTTGCAGAGTTCTGATTTAACATTCATATTATGTCATTAAAATCATAGCATATCTCTCATAATGCAAAATAATACATAAAGCATGCAAACATGTTGTAATGCTGCATTATGACAGTTAATGCATTCTCTTGCAATTAATATCTGCCAATAGTTGACAATTGTAAAATGTCATGTTTCATTGAACAATATGTGAATTCTGATGTAAATCGTGTCCAAACAACTTTCTGAGTTAAAAAAGTTGCTTCTAAGCTTTTGAGAGCTAATTCATTAAGTTTGCAGAGTTCTGATTTAACATTCATATTATGTCATTAAAATCATAGCATATCTCTCATAATGCAAAATAATACATAAAGCATGCAAACATGTTGTAATGCTGCATTATGACAGTTAATGCATTCTCTTGCAATTAATATCTGCCAATAGTTGACAATTGTAAAATGTCATGTTTCATTGAACAATATGTGAATTCTGATGTAAATCGTGTCCAAACAACTTTCTGAGTTAAAAAAGTTGCTTCTAAACTTTTGAGAGCTAATTCATTAAGTTTGCAAAGTTCTGATTTAACATTCATTAAAATCATTGCTTAGCTCTCATAATGCAAAATAATACATAAAGCATGCAAACATGTTGTAATGCTGCATTATGACAGTTAATGCATTCTCTTTCAATAAATAACTGCCAATAGTTGACAATTGTGAAATGCCATGTTTCATTGAAAAAGCATGTCCAAACATCTTTCTGAGTAAAAAAGTTGCTTCTAAGCTTTTGAGAGCTATTTCATTAAGTTTGCAAAGTTCTGATTTAACATTCATTAAAAATCATTGCTTAGCTCTCATAATGCAAAATAATACATAAAGCATGCAAACATGTTGTAATGCTGCATTATGACAGTTAATGCATTCTCTTTCAATAAATAACTGCCAATAGTTGACAATTGTGAAATGTCATGTTTCATTGAACAAAGCATGTCCAAACATCTTTCTGAGTTAAAAAAGTTGCTTCTAAGCTTTTGAGAGCTATTTCATTAAGTTTGCAAAGTTCTGATTTAACATTCATTAAAATCATTGCTTAGCTCTCATAATGCAAAATAATACATAAAGCATGCAAACATGTTGTAATGCTGCATTATGACAGTTAATGCATTCTCTTTCAATAAATAACTGCCAATAGTTGACAATTGTGAAATGCCATGTTTCATTGAAAAAGCATGTCCAAACATCTTTCTGAGTAAAAAAAGTTGCTTCTAAGCTTTTGAGAGCTATTTCATTAAGTTTGCAAAGTTCTTATTTAACATTCATTAAAATCATTGCTTAGCTCTCATAATGCAAAATAATACATAAAGCATGCAAACATGTTGTAATGCTGCATTTTGACAGTTAATGTATTCTATTTCAATAAATAACTGCCAATAGTTGACAATTGTGAAATGTCATGTTTCATTGAAAAAGCATGTCCAAACATCTTTCTGAGTTAAAAAAGTTGCTTCTAAGCTTTTGAGAGCTAATTCATTAAGTTTGCAGAGTTCTGATTTAACATTCATATTATGTCATTAAAATCATAGCATATCTCTCATAATGCAAAATAATACATAAAGCATGCAAACATGTTGTAATGCTGCATTATGACAGTTAATGCATTCTCTTGCAATTAATATCTGACAATAGTTGACAATTGTAAAATGTCATGTTTCATTGAACAATATGTGAATTCTGATGTAAATCGTGTCCAAACAACATTCTGAGTTAAAAAAGTTGCTTCTAAACTTTTGAGAGCTAATTCATTAAGTTTGCAAAGTTCTGATTTAACATTCTTTAAAATCATAGCATATCTCTCATAATGCAAAATAATACATAAAGCATGCAAACATGTTGTAATGCTGCATTATGACAGTTAATGCATTCTCTTGCAATTAATATCTGACAATAGTTGACAATAGTAAAATGTCATGTTTCATTGAACAATATGTGAATTCTGATGTAAATCGTGTCCAAACAACTTTCTGAGTTAAAAAAGTTGCTTCTAAGCTTTTGAGAGCTAATTCATTAAGTTTGCAGAGTTCTGATTTAACATTCATATTATGTCATTAAAATCATAGCATATCTCTCATAATGCAAAATAATACATAAAGCATGCAAACATGTTGTAATGCTGCATTATGACAGTTAATGCATTCTCTTGCAATTAATATCTGCCAATAGTTGACAATTGTAAAATGTCATGTTTCATTGAACAATATGTGAATTCTGATGTATATCGTGTCCAAACAACTTTCTGAGTTAAAAAAGTTGCTTCTATTCTTTTGAGAGTTAATTCATTAAGTTTGCAGAGTTCTTATTTAACATTCATATTATGTCATTAAAATTATAGCATATCTCTCATAATCCAAAATAATACATAAACCATGCAAACATGTTTTAATGCTGCATTATGACAGTTAATGCATTCTCTTGCAATTAATATCTGCCAATAGTTGACAATTGTAAAATGTCATGTTTCATTGAACAATATGTGAATTCTGATGTAAATCGTGTCCAAACAACTTTCTGAGTTAAAAAAGTTGCTTCTAAACTTTTGAGAGCTAATTCATTAAGTTTGCAGAGTTCTGATTTAACATTCATTAAAATCATTGCTTAGCTCTCATAATGCAAAATAATACATAAAGCATGCAAACATGTTGTAATGCTGCATTATGACAGTTAATGCATTCTCTTTCAATAAATAACTGCCAATAGTTGACAATTGTGAAATGCCATGTTTCATTGAAAAAGCATGTCCAAACATCTTTCTGAGTAAAAAAAGTTGCTTCTAAGCTTTTGAGAGCTATTTCATTAAGTTTGCAAAGTTCTGATTTAACATTCATTAAAATCATTGCTTAGCTCTCATAATGCAAAATAATACATAAAGCATGCAAACATGTTGTAATGCTGCATTATGACAGTTAATGCATTCTCTTTCAATAAATAACTGCCAATAGTTGACAATTGTGAAATGCCATGTTTCATTGAAAAAGCATGTCCAAACATCTTTCTGAGTAAAAAAAGTTGCTTCTAAGCTTTTGAGAGCTATTTCATTAAGTTTGCAAAGTTCTTATTTAACATTCATTAAAATCATTGCTTAGCTCTCATAATGCAAAATAATACATAAAGCATGCAAACATGTTGTAATGCTGCATTTTAAAAGTTAATTTATTCTATTTCAATAAATAAGTGCCAATAGTTGACAATTGTGAAATGTCATGTTTCATTGAAAAAGCATGTCCAAACATCTTTCTGAGTTAAAAAAGTTGCTTCTAAGCTTTTGAGAGCTAATTCATTAAGTTTGCAGAGTTCTGATTTAACATTCATATTATGTCATTAAAATCATAGCATATCTCTCATAATGCAAAATAATACATAAAGCATGCAAACATGTTGTAATGCTGCATTATGACAGTTAATGCATTCTCTTGCAATTAATATCTGCCAATAGTTGACAATTGTAAAATGTCATGTTTCATTGAACAATATGTGAATTCTGATGTAAATCGTGTCCAAACAACTTTCTGAGTTAAAAAAGTTGCTTCTAAACTTTTGAGAGCTAATTCATTAAGTTTGCAAAGTTCTGATTTAACATTCATTTAAAATCATAGCATATCTCTCATAATGCAAAATAATACATAAAGCATGCAAACATGTTGTAATGCTGCATTATGACAGTTAATGCATTCTCTTGCAATTAATATCTGCCAATAGTTGACAATAGTAAAATGTCATGTTTCATTGAACAATATGTGAATTCTGATGTAAATCGTGTCCAAACAACTTTCTAAGTTAAAAAAGTTGCTTCTAAACTTTTGAGAGCTAATTCATTAAGTTTGCAAAGTTCTGATTTAACATTCATTAAAATCATTGCTTAGCTCTCATAATGCAAAATAATACATAAAGCATGCAAACATGTTGTAATGCTGCATTATGACAGTTAATGCATTCTCTTTCAATAAATTACTGCCAATAGTTGACAATTGTGAAATGCCATGTTTCATTGAAAAAGCATGTCCAAACATCTTTCTGAGTAAAAAAAGTTGCTTCTAAGCTTTTGAGAGCTATTTCATTAAGTTTGCAAAGTTATGATTTAACATTCATTAAAATCATTGCTTAGCTCTCATAATGCAAAATAATACATAAAGCATGCAAACATGTTGTAATGCTGCATTATGACAGTTAATGCATTCTCTTTCAATAAATAACTGCCAATAGTTGACAATTGTGAAATGCCATGTTTCATTGAAAAAGCATGTCCAAACATCTTTCTGAGTTAAAAAAGTTGCTTCTAAGCTTTTGAGAGCTATTTCATTAAGTTTGCAAAGTTCTGATTTAACATTCATTAAAATCATTGCTTAGCTCTCATAATGCAAAATAATACATAAAGCATGCAAACATGTTGTAATGCTGCATTATGACAGTTAATGCATTCTCTTTCAATAAATAACTGCCAATAGTTGACAATTGTGAAATGCCATGTTTCATTGAAAAAGCATGTCCAAACATCTTTCTGAGTTAAAAAAGTTGCTTCTAAGCTTTTGAGAGCTATTTCATTAAGTTTGCAAAGTTCTTATTTAACATTCATTAAAATCATTGCTTAGCTCTCATAATGCAAAATAATACATAAAGCATGCAAACATGTTGTAATGCTGCATTTTGACAGTTAATGTATTCTATTTCAATAAATAACTGCCAATAGTTGACAATTGTGAAATGTCATGTTTCATTGAAAAAGCATGTCCAAACATCTTTCTGAGTTAAAAAGTTGCTTCTAAGCTTTTGAGAGCTAATTCATTAAGTTTGCAGAGTTCTGATTTAACATTCATATTATGTCATTAAAATCATAGCATATCTCTCATAATGCAAAATAATACATAAAGCATGCAAACATGTTGTAATGCTGCATTATGACAGTTAATGCATTCTCTTGCAATTAATATCTGCCAATAGTTGACAATTGTAAAATGTCATGTTTCATTGAACAATATGTGAATTCTGATGTAAATCGTGTCCAAACAACTTTCTAAGTTAAAAAAGTTGCTTCTAAACTTTTGAGAGCTAATTCATTAAGTTTGCAAAGTTCTGATTTAACATTCATTAAAATCATTGCTTAGCTCTCATAATGCAAAATAATACATAAAGCATGCAAACATGTTGTAATGCTGCATTATGACAGTTAATGCATTCTCTTGCAATTAATATCTGCCAATAGTTGACAATTGTAAAATGTCATGTTTCATTGAACAATATGTGAATTCTGATGTAAATCGTGTCCAAACATCTTTCTGAGTTAAAAAAGTTGCTTCTAAGCTTTTGAGAGCTAATTCATTAAGTTTGCAAAGTTCTGATTTAACATTCATATTATGTCATTAAAATCATAGCATATCTCTCATAATGCAAAATAATACATAAAGCATGCAAACATGTTGTAATGCTGCATTATGACAGTTAATGCATTCTCTTGCAATTAATATCTGCCAATAGTTGACAATTGTAAAATGTCATGTTTCATTGAACAATATGTGAATTCTGATGTAAATCGTGTCCAAACAACTTTCTGAGTTAAAAAAGTTGCTTCTAAGCTTTTGAGAGCTAATTCATTAAGTTTGCAGAGTTCTGATTTAACATTCATATTATGTCATTAAAATCATAGCATATCTCTCATAATGCAAAATAATACATAAAGCATGCAAACATGTTGTAATGCTGCATTATGACAGTTAATGCATTCTCTTGCAATTAATATCTGCCAATAGTTGACAATTGTAAAATGTCATGTTTCATTGAACAATATGTGAATTCTGATGTAAATCGTGTCCAAACATCTTTCTGAGTTAAAAAAGTTGCTTCTAAGCTTTTGAGAGCTAATTCATTAAGTTTGCAAAGTTCTGATTTAACATTCATTAAAATCATTGCTTAGCTCTCATAATGCAAAATAATACATAAAGCATGCAAACATGTTGTAATGCTGCATTATGACAGTTAATGCATTCTCTTTCAATAAATAACTGCCAATAGTTGACAATTGTGAAATGTCATGTTTCATTGAAAAAGCATGTCCAAACATCTTTCTGAGTTAAAAAGTTGCTTCTAAGCTTTTGAGAGCTAATTCATTAAGTTTGCAGAGTTCTGATTTAACATTCATATTATGTCATTAAAATCATAGCATATCTCTCATAATGCAAAATAATACATAAAGCATGCAAACATGTTGTAATGCTGCATTATGACAGTTAATGCATTCTCTTGCAATTAATATCTGCCAATAGTTGACAATTGTAAAATGTCATGTTTCATTGAACAATATGTGAATTCTGATGTAAATCGTGTCCAAACAACTTTCTGAGTTAAAAAAGTTGCTTCTAAGCTTTTGAGAGCTAATTCATTAAGTTTGCAGAGTTCTGATTTAACATTCATATTATGTCATTAAAATCATAGCATATCTCTCATAATGCAAAATAATACATAAAGCATGCAAACATGTTGTAATGCTGCATTATGACAGTTAATGCATTCTCTTGCAATTAATATCTGCCAATAGTTGACAATTGTAAAATGTCATGTTTCATTGAACAATATGTGAATTCTGATGTAAATCGTGTCCAAACATCTTTCTGAGTTAAAAAAGTTGCTTCTAAGCTTTTGAGAGCTAATTCATTAAGTTTGCAAAGTTCTGATTTAACATTCATATATAAAATCATAGCATATCTCTCATAATGCAAAATAATACATAAAGCATGCAAACATGTTGTAATGCTGCATTATGACAGTTAATGCATTCTCTTGCAATTAATATCTGCCAATAGTTGACAATTGTAAAATGTCATGTTTCATTGAACAATATGTGAATTCTGATGTAAATCGTGTCCAAACATCTTTCTGAGTTAAAAAAGTTGCTTCTAAGCTTTTGAGAGCTAATTCATTAAGTTTGCAAAGTTCTGATTTAACATTCATTAAAATCATTGCTTAGCTCTCATAATGCAAAATAATACATAAAGCATGCAAACATGTTGTAATGCTGCATTATGACAGTTAATGCATTCTCTTTCAATAAATAACTGCCAATAGTTGACAATTGTGAAATGTCATGTTTCATTGAAAAAGCATGTCCAAACATCTTTCTGAGTTAAAAAAGTTGCTTCTAAGCTTTTGAGAGCTAATTCATTAAGTTTGCAAAGTTCTGATTTAACATTCATTAAAATCATTGCTTAGCTCTCATAATGCAAAATAATACATAAAGCATGCAAACATGTTGTAATGCTGCATTATGACAGTTAATGCATTCTCTTTCAATAAATATCTGCCAATAGTTGACAATTGTAAAATGTCATGTTTCATTGAACAATATGTGAATTCTGATGTAAATCGTGTCCAAACATCTTTCTGAGTTAAAAAAGTTGCTTCTAAGCTTTTGAGAGCTAATTCATTAAGTTTGCAGAGTTCTGATTTAACATTCATATTATGTCATTAAAATCATAGCATATCTCTCATAATGCAAAATAATACATAAAGCATGCAAACATGTTGTAATGCTGCATTATGACAGTTAATGCATTCTCTTGCAATTAATATCTGCCAATAGTTGACAATTGTAAAATGTCATGTTTCATTGAACAATATGTGAATTCTGATGTAAATCGTGTCCAAACAACTTTCTGAGTTAAAAAAGTTGCTTCTAAGCTTTTGAGAGCTAATTCATTAAGTTTGCAAAGTTCTGATTTAACATTCATGTCATTAAAATCATTGCTTAGCTCTCATAATGCAAAATAATACATAAAGCATGCAAACATGTTGTAATGCTGCATTATGACAGTTAATGCATTCTCTTTCAATAAATAACTGCCAATAGTTGACAATTGTGAAATGTCATGTTTCATTGAAAAAGCATGTCCAAACATCTTTCTGAGTTAAAAAAGTTGCTTCTAAGCTTTTGAGAGCTATTTCATTAAGTTTGCAAAGTTCTGATTTAACATTCATTAAAATCATTGCTTAGCTCTCATAATGCAAAATAATACATAAAGCATGCAAACATGTTGTAATGCTGCATTATGACAGTTAATGCATTCTCTTTCAATAAATAACTGCCAATAGTTGACAATTGTGAAATGTCATGTTTCATTGAAAAAGCATGTCCAAACATCTTTCTGAGTTAAAAAAGTTGCTTCTAAGCTTTTGAGAGCTAATTCATTAAGTTTGCAGAGTTCTGATTTAACATTCATATTATGTCATTAAAATCATAGCATATCTCTCATAATGCAAAATAATACATAAAGCATGCAAACATGTTGTAATGCTGCATTATGACAGTTAATGCATTCTCTTGCAATTAATATCTGCCAATAGTTGACAATTGTAAAATGTCATGTTTCATTGAACAATATGTGAATTCTGATGTAAATCGTGTCCAAACATCTTTCTGAGTTAAAAAAGTTGCTTCTAAGCTTTTGAGAGCTAATTCATTAAGTTTGCAGAGTTCTGATTTAACATTCATATTATGTCATTAAAATCATAGCATATCTCTCATAATGCAAAATAATACATAAAGCATGCAAACATGTTGTAATGCTGCATTATGACAGTTAATGCATTCTCTTGCAATTAATATCTGCCAATAGTTGACAATTGTAAAATGTCATGTTTCATTGAACAATATGTGAATTCTGATGTAAATCGTGTCCAAACAACTTTCTGAGTTAAAAAGTTGCTTCTAAGCTTTTGAGAGCTAATTCATTAAGTTTGCAGAGTTCTGATTTAACATTCATATTATGTCATTAAAATCATAGCATATCTCTCATAATGCAAAATAATACATAAAGCATGCAAACATGTTGTAATGCTGCATTATGACAGTTAATGCATTCTCTTGCAATTAATATCTGCCAATAGTTGACAATTGTAAAATGTCATGTTTCATTGAACAATATGTGAATTCTGATGTAAATCGTGTCCAAACATCTTTCTGAGTTAAAATAGTTGCTTCTAAGCTTTTGAGACTATTTCATTAAGTTTGCAAAGTTCTGATTTAACATTCATTAAAATCATTGCTTAGCTCTCATAATGCAAAATAATACATAAAGCATGCAAACATGTTGTAATGCTGCATTTTGACAGTTAGTGTATTCTATTTCAATAAATAACTTCCAATAGTTGACAATTGTGAAATGTCATGTTTCATTGAAAAAGCATGTCCAAACATCTTTCTGAGTTAAAAAAGTTGCTTCTAAGCTTTTGAGAGCTAATTCATTAAGTTTGCAGAGTTCTGATTTAACATTCATATTATGTCATTAAAATCATAGCATATCTCTCATAATGCAAAATAATACATAAAGCATGCAAACATGTTGTAATGCTGCATTATGACAATTAATGCATTCTCTTGCAATTAATATCTGCCAATAGTTGACAATTGTAAAATGTCATGTTTCATTGAACAATATGTGAATTCTGATGTAAATCGTGTCCAAACAACTTTCTGAGTTAAAAAAGTTGCTTCTAAACTTTTGAGAGCTAATTCATTAAGTTTGCAAAGGTCTGATTTAACATTCATTAAAATCATTGCTTAGCTCTCATAATGCAAAATAATACATAAAGCATGCAAACATGTTGTAATGCTGCATTATGACAGTTAATGCATTCTCTTTCAATAAATAACTGCCAATAGTTGACAATTGTGAAATGCCATGTTTCATAGAAAATGCATGTCCAAACATCTTTCTGAGTAAAAAAAGTTGCTTCTAAGCTTTGAGAGCTATTTCATTAAGTTTGCAAAGTTCTTATTTAACATTCAATAAAATCATTGCTTAGCTCTCATAATGCAAAATAATACATAAAGCATGCAAACATGTTGTAATGCTGCATTATGACAGTTAATGCATTCTCTTGCAATTAATATCTGCCAAAAGTTGACAATTGTAAAATGTCATGTTTCATTGAACAATATGTGAATTCTGATGTAAATCGTGTCCAAACAACTTTCTGAGTTAAAAAAGTTGCTTCTAAGCTTTTGAGAGCTAATTCATTAAGTTTGCAGAGTTCTGATTTAACATTCATATTATGTCATTAAAATCATAGCATATCTCTCATAAAGCAAAATAATACATAAAGCATGCAAACATGTTGTAATGCTGCATTATGACAGTTAATGCATTCTCTTGCAATTAATATCTGCCAATAGTTGACAATTGTGAAATGCCATGTTTCATTGAAAAAGCATGTCCAAACATCTTTCTGAGTAACAAAAGTTGCTTCTAAGCTTTTGAGAGCTATTTCATTAAGTTTGCAAAGTTCTTATTCAACATTCATTAAAATCATTGCTTAGCTCTCATAATGCAAAATAATACATAAAGCATGCAAACATGTTGTAATGCTGCATTTTGACAGTTAATGTATTCTATTTCAATAAATATCTGCCAATAGTTGACAATTGTGAAATGTCATGTTTCATTGAAAAAGCATGTCCAAACATTTTTCTGAGATAAAAAAGTTGCTTCTAAGCTTTCGAGAGCTAATTCATTAAGTTTGCAGAGTTCTGATTTAACATTCATATTATGTCATTAAAATCATAGCATATCTCTCATAATGCAAAATAATACATAAAGCATGCAAACATGTTGTAATGCTGCATTATGACAGTTAATGCATTCTCTTGCAATTAATATCTGCCAATAGTTGACAATTGTAAAATGTCATGTTTCATTGAACAATATGTGAATTCTGATGTAAATCGTGTCCAAACAACATTCTGAGTTAAAAAAAGTTGCTTCTAAGCTTTTGAGCTAATTCATTAAGTTTGCAGAGTTCTGATTTAACATTCATATTATGTCATTAAAATCATAGCATATCTGTCATAATGCAAAATAATACATAAAGCATGCAAACATGTTGTAATGCTGCATTATGACTGTTAATGCATTCTCTTTCAATAAATATCTGCAAATAGTTGACAATTGTAAAATGTCATGTTTCATTGAACAATATGTGAATTCTGATGTAAATCGTGTCCAAACAACATTCTGAGTTAAAAAATTTGCTTCTAAGCTTTTGAGAGCTATGTCACTGTTTGCAAAGTTCTGATTTAACATTCATTAAAATCATTGCTTAGCTCTCATAATGCAAAATAATACATAAAGCATGCAAACATGTTGTAATGCTGCATTTTGACAGTTAATGTATTCTATTTCAATAAATAACTTCCAATAGTTGACAATTGTGAAATGTCAAGTTTCATTGAAAAGCATGTCCAAACATCTTTCTGAGTTAAAAAAGTTGCTTCTAAGCTTTTGAGAGCTATTTCATTAAGTTTGCAAAGTTATGATTTAACATTCATTAAAATCATTGCTTAGCGCTAATAATGCAAAATAATACATGAAGCATTCAAACATGTTGTAATGCTGCATTTTGACAGTTAATGTATTCTATTTCAATAAATAACTGCCAATAGTTGACTATTGTGAAATGTCATGTTTCATTGAAAAAGCATGTCCAAACATCTTTCTGAGTTAAAAAAGTTGCCTCTAAGCTTTTGAGAGCTAATTCATTAAGTTTGCAGAGTTCTGATTTAACATTCATATTATGTCATTAAAATCATAGCATATCTCTCATAATGCAAAATAATACATAAAGCATGCAAACATGTTGTAATGCTGCATTATGACATTTAATGCATTCTCTTTCAATAAATAACTGCCAATAGTTGACAATTGTGAAATGCCATGTTTCATTGAAAAAGCATGTCTAATCATCTTTCTGAGTAAAAAAAGTTGCTTCTAAGCTTTTGAGAGCTATTTCATTAAGTTTGCAAAGTTATGATTTAACATTCATTAAAATCATTGCTTAGCTCTCATAATGCAAAATAATACATGAAGCATGCAAACATGTTGTAATGCTGCATTTTGACAGTTAATGTATTCTATTTCAATAAATAACTGCCAATAGTTGACAATTGTGAAATGTCATGTTTCATTGAAAAAGCATGTCCAAACAACTTTCTGAGTTAAAAAAGTTGCTTCTATTCTTTTGAGAGTTAATTCATTAAGTTTGCAGAGTTCTGATTTAACATTCATATTATGTCATTAAAATCATAGCATATCTCTCATAATGCAAAATAATACATAAACCATGCAAACATGATGTAATGCTGCATTATGACAGTTAATGCATTCTCTTGCAATTAATATCTGCCAATAGTTGACAATTGTAAAATGCCATGTTTCATTGAACAATATGTGAATTCTGATGTAAATCATGTCCAAACAACTTTCTGAGTTAAAAAAATTGCTTCTAAACTTTTGAGAGCTAATTCATTAAGTTTGCAGAATTCTGATTTAACATTCATATTATGTCATTAAAATCATAGCATATCTCTCATAATGCAAAATAATACATAAAGCATGCAAACATGTTGTAATGCTGCATTATGACAGTTAATGCATTCTCTTGCAATTAATATCTGCCAATAGTTGACAATTGTAAAATGTCATGTTTCATTGAACAATATGTGAATTCTGATGTAAATCGTGTCCAAACAACTTTCTGAGTAAAAAAAAGTTGCTTCTAAGCTTTTGAGAGCTATTTCATTAAGTTTGCAAAGTTCTTATTTAACATTCATTAAAATCATTGCTTAGCTCTCATAATGCAAAATAATACATAAAGCATGCAAACATGTTGTAATGCTGCATTATGACAGTTAATGCATTCTCTTTCAATAAATAACTGCCAATAGTTGACAACTGTGAAGGTCATGTTTCATTGAACAATATGTCAATTCTGATGTAAATCGTTTCCAAACATCTTTCTGAGTTAAAAAAGTTGCTTCTAAGCTTGTGAGAGCTAATTCATTAAGTTTGCAGAGTTCTGATTTAACATTCATATTATGTCATTAAAATCATAGCATATCTGTCATAATGCAAAATAATACATAAAGCATGCAAACATGTTGTAATGCTGCATTATGACAGTTAATGCATTCTCTTGCAATTAATATCTGCCAATAGTTGACAATTGTGAAATGCCATGTTTCATTGAAAAAGCATGTCCAAACATCTTTCTGAGTAACAAAAGTTGCTTCTAAGCTTTTGAGAGCTATTTCATTAAGTTTGCAAAGTTCTTATTTAACATTCATTAAAATCATTGCTTAGCTCTCATAATGCAAAATAATACATAAAGCATGCAAACATGTTGTAATGCTGCATTTTGACAGTTAATGTATTCTATTTCAATAAATATCTGCCAATAGTTGACAATTGTGAAATGTCATGTTTCATTGAAAAGCATGTCCAAACATCTTTCTGAGTTAAAAAAGTTGCTTCTAAGCTTTTGAGAGCTAATTCATTAAGTTTGCAGAGTTCTGATTTAACATTCATATTATGTCATTAAAATCATAGCATATCTCTCATAATGCAAAATAATACATAAAGCATGCAAACATGTTGTAATGCTGCATTATGACAGTTAATGCATTCTCTTGCAATTAATATCTGCCAATAGTTGACAATTGTAAAATGTCATGTTTCATTGAACAATATGTGAATTCTGATGTAAATCGTGTCCAAACATCTTTCTGAGTTAAAAAAGTTGCTTCTAAGCTTTTGAGAGCTAATTCATTAAGTTTGCAGAGTTCTGATTTAACATTCATATTATGTCATTAAAATCATAGCATATATCTCATAATGCAAAATAATACATAAAGCATGCAAACATGTTGTAATGCTGCATTATGACAGTTAATGCATTCTCTTGCAATTAATATCTGCCAATAGTTGACAATTGTGAAATGCCATGTTTCATTGAAAAAGCATGTCCAAACATCTTTCTGAGTTAAAAAAGTTGCTTCTAAGCTTTTGAGAGCTAATTCATTAAGTTTGCAAAGTTCTGATTTAACATTCATTAAAATCATTGCTTAGCTCTCATAATGCAAAATAATACATAAAGCATACAAACATGTTGTAATGCTGCATTTTGACAGTTAATGTATTCTATTTCAATAAATAACTTCCAATAGTTGACAATTGTGAAATGTCATGTTTCATTGAAAAAGCATGTCCAAACATCTTTCTGAGTTAAAAAAGTTGCTTCTAAGCTTTTGAGAGCTAATTCATTAAGTTTGCAGAGTTCTGATTTAACATTCATATTATGTCATTAAAATCATAGCATATCTCTCATAATGCAAAATAATACATAAAGCATGCAAACATGTTGTAATGCTGCATTATGACAGTTAATGCATTCTCTTGCAATTAATATCTGCCAAAAGTTGACAATTGTAAAATGTCATGTTTCATGGAACAATATGTGAATTCTGATGTAAATCGTGTCCAAACAACTTTCTGAGTTAAAAAGTTGCTTCTAAGCTTTTGAGAGCTAATTCATTAAGTTTGCAGAGTTCTGATTTAACATTCATATTATGTCATTAAAATCATAGCATATCTCTCATAATGCAAAATAATACATAAAGCATGCAAACATGTTGTAATGCTGCATTATGACAGTTAATGCATTCTCTTGCAATTAATATCTGCCAATAGTTGACAATTGTAAAATGTCATGTTTCATTGAACAATATGTGAATTCTGATGTATATCGTGTCCAAACATCTTTCTGAGTTAAAATAGTTGCTTAGCTTTTGAGAGCTATTTCATTAAGTTTGCAAAGTTCTGATTTAACATTCATTAAAATCATTGCTTAGCTCTCATAATGCAAAATAATACATAAAGCATGCAAACATGTTGTAATGCTGCATTTTGACAGTTAATGTATTCTATTTCAATAAATAACTTCCAATAGTTGACAATTGTTAAATGTCATGTTTCATTGAAAAAGCATGTCCAAACATCTTTCTGAGTTAAAAAAGTTGCTTCTAAGCTTTTGAGAGCTAATTCATTAAGTTTGCAGAGTTCTGATTTAACATTCATATTATGTCATTAAAATCATAGCATATCTCTCATAATGCAAAATAATACATAAAGCATGCAAACATGTTGTAATGCTGCATTATGACAATTAATGCATTCTCTTGCAATTAATATCTGCCAATAGTTGACAATTGTAAAATGTCATGTTTCATTGAACAATATGTGAATTCTGATGTAAATCGTGTCCAAACAACTTTCTGAGTTAAAAAAGTTGCTTCTAAACTTTTGAGAGCTAATTCATTAAGTTTGCAAAGGTCTGATTTAACATTCATTAAAATCATTGCTTAGCTCTCATAATGCAAAATAATACATAAAGCATGCAAACATGTTGTAATGCTGCATTATGACAGTTAATGCATTCTCTTTCAATAAATAACTGCCAATAGTTGACAATTGTGAAATGCCATGTTTCATAGAAAATGCATGTCCAAACATCTTTCTGAGTTAAAAAAGTTGCTTCTAAGCTTTTGAGAGCTATTTCATTAAGTTTGCAAAGTTCTTATTTAACATTCATTAAAATCATTGCTTAGCTCTCATAATGCAAAATAATACATAAAGCATGCAAACATGTTGTAATGCTGCATTATGACAGTTAATGCATTCTCTTGCAATTAATATCTGCCAATAGTTGACAATTGTAAAATGTCATGTTTCATTGAACAATATGTGAATTCTGATGTAAATCGTGTCCAAACAACTTTCTGAGTTAAAAAGTTGCTTCTAAGCTTTTGAGAGCTAATTCATTAAGTTTGCAGAGTTCTGATTTAACATTCATATTATGTCATTAAAATCATAGCATATCTCTCATAATGCAAAATAATACATAAAGCATGCAAACATGTTGTAATGCTGCATTATGACAGTTAATGCATTCTCTTGCAATTAATATCTGCCAATAGTTGACAATTGTAAAATGTCATGTTTCATTGAACAATATGTGAATTCTGATGTAAAATCGTGTCCAAACATCTTTCTGAGTTAAAAAAGTTGCTTCTAAGCTTTTGAGAGCTAATTCATTAAGTTTGCAAAGTTCTGATTTAACATTCATTATGTCATTAAAATCATTGCTTAGCTCTCATAATGCAAAATAATACATAAAGCATGCAAACACGTTGTAATGCTGCATTATGACAGTTAATGCATTCTCTTTCAATAAATAACTGCCAATAGTTGACAATTGTGAAATGTCATGTTTCATTGAACAATATGTGAATTCTGATGTAAATCGTTTCCAAACATCTTTCTGAGTTAAAAAGTTGCTTCTAAGCTTTTGAGAGCTAATTCATTAAGTTTGCAGAGTTCTGATTTAACATTCATATTATGTCATTAAAATCATAGCATATCTCTCATAATGCAAAATAATACATAAAGCATGCAAACATGTTGTAATGCTGCATTATGACAGTTAATGCATTCTCTTGCAATTAATATCTGCCAATAGTTGACAATTGTAAAATGTCATGTTTCATTGAACAATATGTGAATTCTGATGTAAATCGTGTCCAAACAACTTTCTGAGTTAAAAAAGTTGCTTCTAAGCTTTTGAGAGCTAATTCATTAAGTTTGCAAAGTTCTGATTTAACATTCATTAAAATCATTGCTTAGCTCTCATAATGCAAAATAATACATAAAGCATGCAAACATGTTGTAATGCTGCATTATGACAGTTAATGCATTCTCTTTCAATAAATATCTGCCAATAGTTGACAATTGTGAAATGTCATGTTTCATTGAACAATATGTCAATTCTGATGTAAATCGTTCCAAACAACTTTCTGAGTTAAAAAAGTTGCTTCTAAGCTTTTGAGAGCTAATTCATTAAGTTTGCAGAGTTCTGATTTAACATTCATATTATGTCATTAAAATCATAGCATATCTCTCATAATGCAAAATAATATATAAAGCATGCAAACATGTTGTAATGCTGCATTATGACAGTTAATGCATTCTCTTGCAATTAATATCTGCCAATAGTTGACAATTGTAAAATGTCATGTTTCATTGAACAATATGTGAATTCTGATGTAAATCGTGTCCAAACATCTTTCTGAGTTAAAAAAGTTGCTTCTAAACTTTTGAGAGCTAATTCATTAAGTTTGCAAAGTTCTGATTTAACATTCATTAAAATCATTGCTTAGCTCTCATAATGCAAAATAATACATAAAGCATGCAAACATGTTGTAATGCTGCATTTTGACAGTTAATGTATTCTATTTCAATAAATAACTGCCAATAGTTGACAATTGTGAAATGTCATGTTTCATTGAAAAATGCATGTCCAAACATCTTTCTGAGTTAAAAAGTTGCTTCTAAGCTTTTGAGAGCTAATTCATTAAGTTTGCAGAGTTCTGATTTAACATTCATATTATGTCATTAAAATCATAGCATATCTCTCATAATGCAAAATAATACATAAAGCATGCAAACATGTTGTAATGCTGCATTATGACAGTTAATGCATTCTCTTGCAATTAATATCTGCCAATAGTTGACAATTGTAAAATGTCATGTTTCATTGAACAATATGTGAATTCTGATGTAAATCATGTCCAAACATCTTTCTGAGTTAAAAAGTTGCTTCTAAGCTTTTGAGAGCTATTTCATTAAGTTTGCAAAGTTCTGATTTAACATTCATTAAAATCATTGCTTAGCTCTCATAATGCAAAATAATACATAAAGCATGCAAACATGTTGTAATGCTGCATTTTGACAGTTAGTGTATTCTATTTCAATAAATAACTTCCAATAGTTGACAATTGTGAAATGTCATGTTTCATTGAAAAAGCATGTCCAAACATCTTTCTGAGTTAAAAAGTTGCTTCTAAGCTTTTGAGAGCTAATTCATTAAGTTTGCAGAGTTCTGATTTAACATTCATATTATGTCATTAAAATCATAGCATATCTCTCATAATGCAAAATAATACATAAAGCATGCAAACATGTTGTAATGCTGCATTATGACAGTTAATGCATTCTCTTGCAATTAATATCTGCCAAAAGTTGACAATTGTAAAATGTCATGTTTCATTGAACAATATGTGAATTCTGATGTAAATCGTGTCCAAACAACTTTCTGAGTTAAAAAAGTTGCTTCTAAGCTTTTGAGAGCTAATTCATTAAGTTTGCAGAGTTCTGATTTAACATTCATATTATGTCATTAAAATCATAGCATATCTCTCATAATGCAAAATAATACATAAAGCATGCAAACATGTTGTAATGCTGCATTATGACAGTTAATGCATTCTCTTGCAATTAATATCTGCCAATAGTTGACAATTGTAAAATGTCATGTTTCATTGAACAATATGTGAATTCTGATGTATATCGTGTCCAAACATCTTTCTGAGTTAAAATAGTTGCTTAGCTTTTGAGAGCTATTTCATTAAGTTTGCAAAGTTCTGATTTAACATTCATTAAAATCATTGCTTAGCTCTCATAATGCAAAATAATACATAAAGCATGCAAACATGTTGTAATGCTGCATTTTGACAGTTAATGTATTCTATTTCAATAAATAACTTCCAATAGTTGACAATTGTGAAATGTCATGTTTCATTGAAAAAGCATGTCCAAACATCTTTCTGAGTTAAAAAAGTTGCTTCTAAGCTTTTGAGAGCTAATTCATTAAGTTTGCAGAGTTCTGATTTAACATTCATATTATGTCATTAAAATCATAGCATATCTCTCATAAAGCATGCAAACATGTTGTAATGCTGCATTATGACAATTAATGCATTCTCTTGCAATTAATATCTGCCAATAGTTGACAATTGTAAAATGTCATGTTTCATTGAACAATATGTGAATTCTGATGTAAATCGTGTCCAAACAACTTTCTGAGTTAAAAAGTTGCTTCTAAACTTTTGAGAGCTAATTCATTAAGTTTGCAAAGGTCTGATTTAACATTCATTAAAATCATTGCTTAGCTCTCATAATGCAAAATAATACATAAAGCATGCAAACATGTTGTAATGCTGCATTATGACAGTTAATGCATTCTCTTTCAATAAATAACTGCCAATAGTTGACAATTGTGAAATGCCATGTTTCATTGAAAAAGCATGTCCAATCATCTTTCTGAGTAAAAAAGTTGCTTCTAAGCTTTTGAGAGCTATTTCATTAAGTTTGCAGAGTTCTGATTTAACATTCATATTATGTCATTAAAATCATAGCATATCTCTCATAATGCAAAATAATACATAAAGCATGCAAACATGTTGTAATGCTGCATTATGACAGTTAATGCATTCTCTTGCATTTAATATCTGCCAATAGTTGACAATTGTAAAATGTCATGTTTCATTGAACAATATGTGAATTCTGATGTAAATCGTGTCCAAACAACTTTCTGAGTTAAAAAAGTTGCTTCTAAACTTTTGAGAGCTAATTCATTAAGTTTGCAAAGGTCTGATTTAACATTCATTAAAATCATTGCTTAGCTCTCATAATGCAAAATAATACATAAAGCATGCAAACATGTTGTAATGCTGCATTATGACAGTTAATGCATTCTCTTTCAATAAATAACTGCCAATAGTTGACAATTGTGAAATGCCATGTTTCATTGAAAAAACATGTCCAGTCATCTTTCTGAGTAACAAAAGTTGCTTCTAAGATTTTGAGAGCTATTTCATTAAGTTTGCAAAGTTCTTATTTAACATTCATTAAAATCATTGCTTAGCTCTCATAATGCAAAATAATACATAAAGCATGCAAACATGTTGTAATGCTGCATTTTGACAGTTAATATATTCTATTTCAATAAATAACTGCCAATAGTTGACAATTGTGAAATGTCATGTTTCATTGAAAAAGCATGTCCAAACATTTTTCTGAGATAAAAAAGTTGCTTCTAAGCTTTCGAGAGCTAATTCATTAAGTTTGCAGAGTTCTGATTTAACATTCATATTATGTCATTAAAATCATAGCATATCTCTCATAATGCAAAATAATACATAAAGCATGCAAACATGTTGAAATGCTGCATTATGACAGTTAATGCATTCTCTTGCAATTAATATCTGCCAATAGTTGACAATTGTAAAATGTCATGTTTCATTGAACAATATGTGAATTCTGATGTAAATCGTGTCCAAACATCTTTCTGAGTTAAAAAAGTTGCTTCTAAGCTTTTGAGAGCTAATTCATTAAGTTTGCAGAGTTCTGATTTAACATTCATATTATGTCATTAAAATCATAGCATATCTCTCATAATGCAAAATAATACATAAAGCATGCAAACATGTTGTAATGCTGCATTATGACAGTTAATGCATTCTCTTGCAATTAATATCTGCCAAAAGTTGACAATTGTAAAATGTCATGTTTCATGGAACAATATGTGAATTCTGATGTAAATCGTGTCCAAACAACTTTCTGAGTTAAAAAAGTTGCTTCTAAGCTTTTGAGAGCTAATTCATTAAGTTTGCAGAGTTCTGATTTAACATTCATATTATGTCATTAAAATCATAGCATATCTCTCATAATGCAAAATAATACATAAAGCATGCAAACATGTTGTAATGCTGCATTATGACAGTTAATGCATTCTCTTGCAATTAATATCTGCCAATAGTTGACAATTGTAAAATGTCATGTTTCATTGAACAATATGTGAATTCTGATGTATATCGTGTCCAAACATCTTTCTGAGTTAAAATAGTTGCTTTAGCTTTTGAGAGCTATTTCATTAAGTTTGCAAAGTTCTGATTTAACATTCATTAAAATCATTGCTTAGCTCTCATAATGCAAAATAATACATAAAGCATGCAAACATGTTGTAATGCTGCATTTTGACAGTTAATGTATTCTATTTCAATAAATAACTTCCAATAGTTGACAATTGTGAAATGTCATGTTTCATTGAAAAGCATGTCCAAACATCTTTCTGAGTTAAAAAGTTGCTTCTAAGCTTTTGAGAGCTAATTCATTAAGTTTGCAGAGTTCTGATTTAACATTCATATTATGTCATTAAAATCATAGCATATCTCTCATAATGCAAAATAATACATAAAGCATGCAAACATGTTGTAATGCTGCATTATGACAATTAATGCATTCTCTTGCAATTAATATCTGCCAATAGTTGACAATTGTAAAATGTCATGTTTCATTGAACAATATGTGAATTCTGATGTAAATCGTGTCCAAACAACTTTCTGAGTTAAAAAAGTTGCTTCTAAACTTTTGAGAGCTAATTCATTAAGTTTGCAAAGGTCTGATTTAACATTCATTAAAATCATTGCTTAGCTCTCATAATGCAAAATAATACATAAAGCATGCAAACATGTTGTAATGCTGCATTATGACAGTTAATGCATTCTCTTTCAATAAATAACTGCCAATAGTTGACAATTGTGAAATGCCATGTTTCATAGAAAAAGCATGTCCAAACATCTTTCTGAGTAAAAAAGTTGCTTCTAAGCTTTGAGAGCTATTTCATTAAGTTTGCAAAGTTCTTATTTAACATTCATTAAAATCATTGCTTAGCTCTCATAATGCAAAATAATACATAAAGCATGCAAACATGTTGTAATGCTGCATTTTGACAGTTAATGTATTCTATTTCAATAAATAACTGCCAATAGTTGACAATTGTGAAATGTCATGTTTCATTGAAAAAGCATGTCCAAACATCTTTCTGAGTTAAAAAAGTTGCTTCTAAGCTTTTGAGAGCTAATTCATTAAGTTTGCAGAGTTCTGATTTAACATTCATATTATGTCATTAAAATCATAGCATATCTCTCATAATGCAAAATAATACATAAAGCATGCAAACATGTTGTAATGCTGCATTATGACAGTTAATGCATTCTCTTGCAATTAATATCTGCCAAAAGTTGACAATTGTAAAATGTCATGTTTCATGGAACAATATGTGAATTCTGATGTAAATCGTGTCCAAACAACTTTCTGAGTTAAAAAAGTTGCTTCTAAGCTTTTGAGAGCTAATTCATTAAGTTTGCAGAGTTCTGATTTAACATTCATTAAAATCATTGCTTAGCTCTCATAATGCAAAATAATACATAAAGCATGCAAACATGTTGTAATGCTGCATTTTGACAGTTAATGTATTCTATTTCAATAAATAACTTCCAATAGTTGACAATTGTGAAATGTCATGTTTCATTGAAAAAGCATGTCCAAACATCTTTCTGAGTTAAAAAGTTGCTTCTAAGCTTTTGAGAGCTAATTCATTAAGTTTGCAGAGTTCTGATTTAACATTCATATTATGTCATTAAAATCATAGCATATGCAAATACTACATAAAGCATGCAAACATGTTGTAATGCTGCATTATGACAGTTAATGCATTCTCTTGCAATTAATATCTGCCAATAGTTGACAATTGTAAAATGTCATGTTTCATTGAACAATATGTGAATTCTGATGTAAATCGTGTCCAAACAACTTTCTGAGTTAAAAAAGTTGCTTCTAAACTTTTGAGAGCTAATTCATTAAGTTTGCAAAGGTCTGATTTAACATTCATTAAAATCATTGCTTAGCTCTCATAATGCAAAATAATACATAAAGCATGCAAACATGTTGTAATGCTGCATTATGACAGTTAATGCATTCTCTTTCAATAAATAACTGCCAATAGTTGACAATTGTGAAATGCCATGTTTCATAGAAAAAGCATGTCCAAACATCTTTCTGAGTAAAAAAAGTTGCTTCTAAGCTTTGAGAGCTATTTCATTAAGTTTGCAAAGTTCTTATTTAACATTCATTAAAATCATTGCTTAAGCTCTCATAATGCAAAATAATACATAAAGCATGCAAACATGTTGTAATGCTGCATTTTGACAGTTAATGTATTCTATTTCAATAAATAACTGCCAATAGTTGACAATTGTGAAATGTCATGTTTCATTGAAAAAGCATGTCCAAACATCTTTCTGAGTTAAAAAAGTTGCTTCTAAGCTTTTGAGAGCTAATTCATTAAGTTTGCAGAGTTCTGATTTAACATTCATATTATGTCATTAAAATCATAGCATAACTCTCATAATGCAAAATAATACATAAAGCATGCAACCATGTTGTAATGCTGCATTATGACAGTTAATGCATTCTCTTGCAATTAATATCTGCCAATAGTTGACAATTGTAAAATGTCATGTTTCATTGAAAAAGCATGTCCAAACATCTTTCTGAGTTAAAAAAGTTGCTTCTATAATTTTGAGAGTTAATTCATTAAGTTTGCAGAATTCTGATTTAACATTCATATTATGTCATTAAAATCATAGCATATCTCTCATAATGCAAAATAATACATAAAGCATGCAAACATGTTGTAATGCTGCATTATGACAGTTAATGCATTCTCTTGCAATTAATATCTGCCAATAGTTGACAATTGTAAAATGTCATGTTTCATTGAACAATATGTGAATTCTGATGTAAATCGTGTCCAAACAACTTTCTGAGTAAAAAAAAGTTGCTTCTAAGCTTTTGAGAGCTATTTCATTAAGTTTGCAAAGTTCTTATTTAACATTCATTAAAATCATTGCTTAGCTCTCATAATGCAAAATAATACATAAAGCATGCAAACATGTTTTAATGCTGCATTATGACAGTTAATGCATTCAATTTCAATAAATAACTGCCAATAGTTGACAATTGTGAAGGTCATGTTTCATTGAACAATATGTCAATTCTGATGTAAATCGTTTCCAAACATCTTTCTGAGTTAAAAAAAGTTGCTTCTAAGCTTTTGAGAGCTAATTCATTAAGTTTGCAGAGTTCTGATTTAACATTCATATTATGTCATTAAAATCATAGCATATCTGTAATAATGCAAAATAATACATAAAGCATGCAAACATGTTGTAATGCTGCATTATGACTGTTAATGCATTCTCTTTCAATAAATATCTGCAAATAGTTGACAATTGTAAAATGTCATGTTTCATTTAACAATATGTGAATTCTGATTTAAATCGTGTCCAAACAACATTCTGAGTTAAAAAATTTGCTTCTAAGCTTTTGAGAGCTATGTCACTGTTTGCAAAGTTCTGATTTAACATTCATTAAAATCATTGCTTAGCTCTCATAATGCAAAATAATACATAAAGCATGCAAACATGTTGTAATGCTGCATTTTTGACAGTTAATGTATTCTATTTCAATAAATAACTTCCAATAGTTGACAATTGTGAAATGTCAAGTTTCATTGAAAAGCATGTCCAAACATCTTTCTGAGTTAAAAAAGTTGCTTCTAAGCTTTTGAGAGCTATTTCATTAAGTTTGCAAAGTTATGATTTAACATTCATTAAAATCATTGCTTAGCGCTAATAATGCAAAATAATACATGAAGCATTCAAACATGTTGTAATGCTGCATTTTGACAGTTAATGTATTCTATTTCAATAAATAACTGCCAATAGTTGACTATTGTGAAATGTCATGTTTCATTGAAAAAGCATGTCCAAACATCTTTCTGAGTTAAAAAAGTTGCCTCTAAGCTTTTGAGAGCTAATTCATTAAGTTTGCAGAGTTCTGATTTAACATTCATATTATGTCATTAAAATCATAGCATATCTCTCATAATGCAAAATAATACATAAAGCATGCAAACATGTTGTAATGCTGCATTATGACATTTAATGCATTCTCTTTCAATAAATAACTGCCAATAGATGACAATTGTGAAATGCCATGTTTCATTGAAAAAGCATGTCTAATCATCTTTCTGAGTAAAAAAAGTTGCTTCTAAGCTTTTGAGAGCTATTTCATTAAGTTTGCAAAGTTATGATTTAACATTCATTAAAATCATTGCTTAGCTCTCATAATGCAAAATAATACATGAAGCATGCAAACATGTTGTAATGCTGCATTATGACAGTTGATGCATTCTCTTGCTATTAAAATCTGCCAATAGTTGACAATTGTAAAATGTCATGTTTCATTGAAAAAGCATGTCCAAACATCTTTCTGAGTTAAAAAAGTTGCTTCTAAGCTTTTGAGAGCTAATTCATTAAGTTTGCAGAGTTCTGATTTAACATTCATTAACATAATTGCTTAGATCTCATAATGCAAAATAATACATAAAGCATGCAAACATGTTGTAATGCTGCATTATGACAGTTGATGCATTCTCTTGCTATTAATATCTGCCAATAGTTGACAATTGTAAAATGTCATGTTTCATTGAAAAAGCATGTCCAAACATCTTTCTGAGTTAAAAAAGTTGCTTCTAAGCTTTTGAGAGCTAATTCTTTAAGTTTGCAGAGTTCTGATTTAACATTCATATTATGTCATTAAAATCATTGCTTAGCTCTCATAATGGAAAATAATACATAAAGCATGCAAACATGTTGTAATGCTGCATTATGACAGTTAATGCATTCTCTTTCAATAAATAACTGCCAATAGTTGACAACTGTGAAGGTCATGTTTCATTGAACAATATGTCAATTCTGATGTAAATCGTTTCCAAACATCTTTCTGAGTTAAAAAAGTTGCTTCTAAGCTTGTGAGAGCTAATTCATTAAGTTTGCAGAGTTCTGATTTAACATTCATACTATGTCATTAAAATCATAGCATATCTGTCATAATGCAAAATAATACATAAAGCATGCAAACATGTTGTAATGCTGCATTATGACAGTTAATGCATTCTCTTGCAATTAATATCTGCCAATAGTTGACAATTGTAAAATGTCATGTTTCATTGAACAATATGTGAATTCTGATGTAAATGGTGTCCAAACAACTTTCTGAGTAAAAAAAAGTTGCTTCTAAGCTTTTGAGAGCTATTTCATTAAGTTTGCAAAGTTCTTATTTAACATTCATTAAAATCATTGCTTAGCTCTCATAATGCAAAATAATACATAAAGCATGCAAACATGTTGTTATGCTGCATTATGACAGTTAATGCATTCTCTTTCAATAAATAACTGCCAATAGTTGACAACTGTGAAGGTCATGTTTCATTGAACAATATGTCAATTCTGATGTAAATCGTTTCCAAACATCTTTCTGAGTTAAAAAAGTTGCTTCTAAGCTTTTGAGAGCTAATTCATTAAGTTTGCAGAGTTCTGATTTAACATTCATATTATGTCATTAAAATCATAGCATATCTGTCATAATGCAAAATAATACATAAAGCATGCAAACATGTTGTAATGCTGCATTATGACATTTAATGCATTCTCTTGCAATTAATATCTGCCAATAGTTGACAATTGTAAAATGTCATGTTTCATTGAACAATATGTGAATTCTGATGTAAATCGTGTCCAAACAACTTTCTGAGTTAAAAAAGTTGCTTCTATTCTTTTGAGAGTTAATTCATTAAGTTTGCAGAGTTCTGATTTAACATTCATATTATGTCATTAAAATCATAGCATATCTCTCATAATGCAAAATAATACATAAAGCATGCAAACATGTTGTAATGCTGCATTATGACAGTTAATGCATTCTCTTTCAATAAATAACTGCCAATAGTTGACAATTGTGAAATGCCATGTTTCATTGAAAAAGCATGTCCAATCATCTTTCTGAGTAAAAAAAGTTGCTTCTAAGCTTTTGAGAGCTATTTCATTGTTTGCAAAGTTCTTATTTAACATTCATTAAAATCATTGCTTAGCTCTCATAATGCAAAATAATACATAAAGCATGCAAACATGTTGTAATGATGCATTATGACAGTTAATGCATTCTCTTGCAAATAATATCTGCCAATAGTTGACAAATGTAAAAAGTCAAGTTTCATTGAACAATATGTGAATTCTGATGTAAATCGTGTCCAAACAACTTTCTGAGTTAAAAAAGTTGCTTCTAAGCTTTTGAGAGCTAATTCATTAAGTTTGCAAAGTTCTGATTTAACATTCATTAAAATCATTGCTTAGCTCTCAAAATGCAAAATAATACATATGCATGCAAACATTTTGTAATGCTGCATTATGACAGTTAATGCATTCTCTTTCAATAAATAACTGCCAATAGTTGACAATTGTAAAATGTCATGTTTCATTGAAAAAGCATGTCCAAACATCTTTCTGAGTTAAAAAAGTTGCTTTAAACTTTTGAGAGCTAATTCATTAAGTTTGCAAAGTTCTGATTTAACATTCATTAAAATCATTGCTTAGCTCTGATAATGCAAAATAATACATAAAGCATGCAAACATGTTGTAATGCTGCATTATGACAGTTAATGCATTCTCTTTCAATAAATAACTGCCAATAGTTGACAACTGTGAAGGTCATGTTTCATTGAACAATATGTCAATTCTGATGTAAATCGTTTCCAAACATCTTTCTGAGTTAAAAAAGTTGCTTCTAAGCTTTTGAGAGCTAATTCATTAAGTTTGCAGAGTTCTGATTTAACATTCATATTATGTCATTAAAATCATAGCATATCTGTCATAATGCAAAATAATACATAAAGCATGCAAACATGTTGTAATGCTGCATTATGACAGTTAATGCATTCTCTTGCAATTAATATCTGCCAATAGTTGACAATTGTAAAATGTCATGTTTCATTGAACAATATGTGAATTCTGATGTAAATCGTGTCCAAACAACTTTCTGAGTTAAAAAAGTTGCTTCTATTCTTTTGAGAGTTAATTCATTAAGTTTGCAGAGTTCTGATTTAACATTCATATTATGTCATTAAAATCATAGCATATCTCTCATAATGCAAAATAATACATAAAGCATGCAAACATGTTGTAATGCTGCATTATGACAGTTAATGCATTCTCTTTCAATAAATAACTGCCAATAGTTGACAATTGTGAAATGCCATGTTTCATTGAAAAAGCATGTCCAATCATCTTTCTGAGTAAAAAAAGTTGCTTCTAAGCTTTTGAGAGCTATTTCATTAAGTTTGCAAAGTTCTTATTTAACATTCATTAAAATCATTGCTTAGCTCTCATAATGCAAAATAATACATAAAGCATGCAAACGTTGTAATGATGCATTATGACAGTTAATGCATTCTCTTGCAAATAATATCTGCCAATAGTTGACAAATGTAAAAAGTCAAGTTTCATTGAACAATATGTGAATTCTGATGTAAATCGTGTCCAAACAACTTTCTGAGTTAAAAAATATGCTTCTAAGCTTTTGAGAGCTAATTCATTAAGTTTGCAAAGTTCTGATTTAACATTCATTAAAATCATTGCTTAGCTCTCAAAATGCAAAATAATACATATGCATGCAAACATGTTGTAATGCTGCATTATGACAGTTAATGCATTCTCTTTCAATAAATAACTGCCAATAGTTGACAATTGTAAAATGTCATGTTTCATTGAAAAAGCATGTCCAAACATCTTTCTGAGTTAAAAAAGTTGCTTCTAAACTTTTGAGAGCTAATTCATTGTTTGCAAATTTCTGATTTAACATTCATTAAAATCATTGCTTAGCTCTCATAATGCAAAATAATACATAAAGCATGCAAACATGTTGTAATGCTGCATTATGACAGTTAATGCATTCTCTTTCAATAAATAACTGCCAATAGTTGACAACTGTGAAATGTCATGTTTCATTGAACAATATGTCAATTCTGATGTAAATCGTTTCCAAACATCTTTCTGAGTTAAAAAAGTTGCTTCTAAGCTTTTGAGAGCTAATTCATTAAGTTTGCAGAGTTCTGATTTAACATTCATATTATGTCATTAAAATCATAGCATATCTGTCATAATGCAAAATAATACATAAAGCATGCAAACATGTTGTAATGCTGCATTATGACAGTTAATGCATTCTCTTGCAATTAATATCTGCCAATAGTTGACAATTGTAAAATGTCATGTTTCATTGAACAATATGTGAATTCTGATGTAAATCGTGTCCAAACAACTTTCTGAGTTAAAAAAGTTGCTTCTATTCTTTTGAGAGTTAATTCATTAAGTTTGCAGAGTTCTGATTTAACATTCATATTATGTCATTAAAATCATAGCATATCTCTCATAATGCAAAATAATACATAAAGCATGCAAACATGTTGTAATGCTGCATTATGACAGTTAATGCATTCTCTTTCAATAAATAACTGCCAATAGTTGACAATTGTGAAATGCCATGTTTCATTGAAAAGCATGTCCAATCATCTTTCTGAGTAAAAAAGTTGCTTCTAAGCTTTTGAGAGCTATTTCATTAAGTTTGCAAAGTTCTTATTTAACATTCATTAAAATCATTGCTTAGCTCTCATAATGCAAAATAATACATAAAGCATGCAAACATGTTGTAATGATGCATTATGACAGTTAATGCATTCTCTTGCAAATAATATCTGCCAATAGTTGACAAATGTAAAATGTCAAGTTTCATTGAACAATATGTGAATTCTGATGTAAATCGTGTCCAAACAACTTTCTGAGTTAAAAAATATGCTTCTAAGCTTTTGAGAGCTAATTCATTAAGTTTGCAAAGTTCTGATTTAACATTCATTAAAATCATTGCTTAGCTCTCAAAATGCAAAATAATACATATGCATGCAAACATGTTGTAATGCTGCATTATGACAGTTAATGCATTCTCTTTCAATAAATAACTGCCAATAGTTGACAATTGTGAAATGTCATGTTTCATTGAACAATATGTCAATTCTGATGTAAATCGTTTCCAAACAACTTTCTGAGTTAAAAAATATGCTTCTAAGCTTTTGAGAGCTAATTCATTAAGTTTGCAGAGTTCTGATTTAACATTCATTATTTGTCATTAAAATCATTGTTTATCTCTCATAATGCAAAATAATACATAAAGCATGCAAACATGTTGTAATGCTGCATTATGACAGTTAATGTATTCTATTTCAATAATTAACTGCCAATAGCTGACAATTGTGAAATGCCATGTTTCATTGAAAAAGCATGTCCAAACATCTTTCTGAGTAAAAAAAGTTGCTTCTATGCTTTTGAGAGCTATTTCTTTAAGTTTGCAAAGATCTTATTTAACATTCATTAAAATCATTGCTTAGCTCTCATAATGTAAAATAATACATAAAGCATGCAAACATGTTGTAATGCTGCATTTTGACAGTTAATGTATTCTATTTCAATAAATAACTGCCAATAGTTGACAATTGTGAAATGTCATGTTTCATTGAAAAAGCATGTCCAAACATCTTTCTGAGTTAAAAAAGTTGCTTCTAAACTTTTGAGAGTTAATTCATTAAGTTTGCAGAGTTCTGATTTAACATTCATATTATGTCATTAAAATCATAGCATATCTCTCATAATGCAAAATAATACATAAACCATGCAAACATGTTGTAATGCTGCATTATGACAGTTAATGCATTCTCTTGCAATTAATATCTGCCAATAGTTGACAATTGTAAAATGCCATGTTTCATTGAAAAAGCATGTCAAAACATCTTTCTGAGTTAAAAAAGTTGCTTCTAAACTTTTGAGAGCTAATTCATTAAGTTTGCAAAGTTCTGATTTAACATTCATTAAAATCATTGCTTAGCTCTCATAATGCAAAATAATACATAAAGCATGCAAACATGTTGTAATGCTGCATTATGACAGTTAATGCATTCTCTTGCAATTAATATCTGCCAATAGTTGACAATTGTAAAATGTCATGTTTCATTGAACAATATGTGAATTCTGATGTAAATCGTGTCCAAACAACTTTCTGAGTTAAAAAAGTTGCTTCTAAGCTTTTGAGAGCTAATTCATTAAGTTTGCAGAATTCTGATTTAACATTCATATTATGTCATTAAAATCATAGCATATCCCTCATAATGCAAAATAATACATAAAGCATGCAAACATGTTGTAATGCTGCATTATGACAGTTGATGCATTCTCTTGCTATTAATATCTGCCAATAGTTGACAATTGTTAAATGTCATGTTTCATTGAAAAAGCATGTCCAAACATCTTTCTGAGTTAAAAAAGTTGCTTCTAAGCTTTTTGAGAGCTATTTCATTAAGTTTGCAAAGTTCTTATTTAACATTCATTAAAATCATTGCTTACCTCTCATAATGCAAAATAATACATAAAGCATGCAAACATGTTGTAATGCTGCATTATGACAGTTGATGCATTCTCTTGCTATTAATATCTGCCAATAGTTGACAATTGTAAAATGTCATGTTTCATTGAAAAAGCATGTCCACACATCTTTCTGAGTTAAAAAAGTTGCTTCTAAGCTTTTGACAGCTAATTCATTAAGTTTGCAGAGTTCTGATTTAACATTCATATTATGTCATTAAAATCATAGCATATCTGTCATAATGCAAAATAATACATAAAGCATGCAAACATGTTGTAATGCTGCATTATGACAGTTAATGCATTCTCTTGCAATTAATATCTGCCAATAATTGACAATTGTAAAATGTCATGTTTCATTGAACAATATGTCAATTCTGATGTAAATCGTGTCCAAACAACTTTCTGAGTTAAAAAAGTTGCTTCTATTCTTTTGAGAGTTAATTCATTAAGTTTGCAGAGTTCTGATTTAACATTCATATTATGTCATTAAAATCATAGCATATCTCTCATAATGCAAAATAATACATAAAGCATGCAAACATGTTGTAATGCTGCATTATGACAGTTAATGCATTCTCTTGCAATTAATATCTGCCAATAGTTGACAATTGTAAAATGTCATGTTTCATTGAACAATATGTGAATTCTGATGTAAATCGTGTCCAAACAACTTTCTGAGTTAAAAAAGTTGCTTCTATTCTTTTGAGAGTTAATTCATTAAGTTTGCAGAGTTCTGATTTAACATTCATATTATGTCATTAAAATCATAGCATATCTCTCATAATGCAAAATAATACATAAAGCATGCAAACATGTTGTAATGCTGCATTATGACAGTTAATGCATTCTCTTGCAATTAATATCTGCCAATAATTGACAATTGTAAAATGTCATGTTTCATTGAACAATATGTCAATTCTGATGTAAATCGTGTCCAAACAACTTTCTGAGTTAAAAATGTTGCTTCTATTCTTTTGAGAGTTAATTCATTAAGTTTGCAGAGTTCTGATTTAACATTCATATTATGTCATTAAAATCATAGCATATCTCTCATAATGTAAAATAATACATAAAGCATGCAAACATGTTGTAATGCTGCATTATGACAGTTAATGCATTCTCTTGCAATTAATATCTGCCAATAGTTGACAATTGTAAAATGTCATGTTTCATTGAACAATATGTGAATTCTGATGTAAATCGTGTCCAAACAACTTTCTGAGTTAAAAAAGTTGCTTCTAAACTTTTGAGAGCTAATTCATTAAGTTTGCAAAGTTCTGATTTAACATTCATTAAAATCATTGCTTAGCTCTCAAAATGCAAAATAATACATATGCATGCAAACATGTTGTAATGCTGCATTATGACAGTTAATGCATTCTCTTTAAATAAATAACTGCCAATAGTTGACAATTGTAAAATGTCATGTTTCATTGAAAAAGCATGTCCAAACATCTTTCTGAGTTAAAAAAGTTGCTTTAAACTTTTGAGAGCTAATTCATTAAGTTAGCAAAGTTCTGATTTAACATTCATTAAAATCATTGCTTAGCTCTCATAATGCAAAATAATACATAAAGCATGCAAACATGTTGTAATGCTGCATTATGACAGTTAATGCATTCTCTTTCAATAAATAACTGCCAATAGTTGACAATTGTAAAATGTCATGTTTCATTGAACAATATGTCAATTCTGATGTAAATCGTTTCCAAACAACTTTCTGAGTTAAAAAATATGCTTCTAAGCTTTTGAGAGCTAATTCATTAAGTTTGCAGAGTTCTGATTTAACATTCATTATTTGTCATTAAAATCATTGTTTATCTCTCATAATGCAAAATAATACATGAAGCATGCAAACATGTTGTAATGCTGCATTTTGACAGTTAATGTATTCTATTTCAATAAATAACTGCCAATAGTTGACAATTGTGAAATGCCATGTTTCATTGAAAAAGCATGTCCAAACATCTTTCTGAGTAAAAAAAGTTGCTTCTATGCTTTTGAGAGCTATTTCTTTAAGTTTGCAAAGATCTTATTTAACATTCATTAAAATCATTGCTTAGCTCTCATAATGTAAAATAATACATAAAGCATGCAAACATGTTGTAATGCTGCATTTTGACAGTTAATGCATTCTCTTTCAATAAATAACTGCCAATAGTTGACAACTGTGAAGGTCATGTTTCATTGAACAATATGTCAATTCTGATGTAAATCGTTTCCAAACATCTTTCTGAGTTAAAAAAGTTGCTTCTAAGCTTGTGAGAGCTAATTCATTAAGTTTGCAGAGTTCTGATTTAACATTCATACTATGTCATTAAAATCATAGCATATCTGTCATAATGCAAAATAATACATAAAGCATGCAAACATGTTGTAATGCTGCATTATGACAGTTAATGCATTCTCTTGCAATTAATATCTGCCAATAGTTGACAATTGTAAAATGTCATGTTTCATTGAACAATATGTGAATTCTGATGTAAATCGTGTCCAAACAACTTTCTGAGTAAAAAAAAGTTGCTTCTAAGCTTTTGAGAGCTATTTCATTAAGTTTGCAAAGTTCTTATTTAACATTCATTAAAATCATTGCTTAGCTCTCATAATGCAAAATAATACATAAAGCATGCAAACATGTTGTAATGCTGCATTATGACAGTTAATGCATTCTCTTTCAATAAATAACTGCCAATAGTTGACAACTGTGAAGGTCATGTTTCATTGAACAATATGTCAATTCTGATGTAAATCGTTTCCAAACATCTTTCTGAGTTAAAAAAGTTGCTTCTAAGCTTTTGAGAGCTAATTCATTAAGTTTGCAGAGTTCTGATTTAACATTCATATTATGTCATTAAAATCATAGCATATCTGTCATAATGCAAAATAATACATAAAGCATGCAAACATGTTGTAATGCTGCATTATGACAGTTAATGCATTCTCTTGCAATTAATATCTGCCAATAGTTGACAATTGTAAAATGTCATGTTTCATTGAACAATATGTGAATTCTGATGTAAATCGTGTCCAAACAACTTTCTGAGTTAAAAAAGTTGCTTCTATTCTTTTGAGAGTTAATTCATTAAGTTTGCAGAGTTCTGATTTAACATTCATATTATGTCATTAAAATCATAGCATATCTCTCATAATGCAAAATAATACATAAAGCATGCAAACATGTTGTAATGCTGCATTATGACAGTTAATGCATTCTCTTTCAATAAATAACTGCCAATAGTTGACAATTGTGAAATGCCATGTTTCATTGAAAAAGCATGTCCAATCATCTTTCTGAGTAAAAAAAGTTGCTTCTAAGCTTTTGAGAGCTATTTCATTAAGTTTGCAAAGTTCTTATTTAACATTCATTAAAATCATTGCTTACCTCTCATAATGCAAAATAATACATAAAGCATGCAAACATGTTGTAATGCTGCATTATGACAGTTGATGCATTCTTTTGCTATTAATATCTGCCAATAGTTGACAATTGTAAAATGTCATGTTTCATTGAAAAAGCATGTCCACACATCTTTCTGAGTTAAAAAAGTTGCTTCTAAGCTTTTGACAGCTAATTCATTAAGTTTGCAGAGTTCTGATTTAACATTCATATTATGTCATTAAAATCATAGCATATCTGTCATAATGCAAAATAATACATAAAGCATGCAAACATGTTGTAATGCTGCATTATGACAGTTAATGCATTCTCTTGCAATTAATATCTGCCAATAATTGACAATTGTAAAATGTCATGTTTCATTGAACAATATGTCAATTCTGATGTAAATCGTGTCCAAACAACTTTCTGAGTTAAAAAAGTTGCTTCTATTCTTTTGAGAGTTAATTCATTAAGTTTGCAGAGTTCTGATTTAACATTCATATTATGTCATTAAAATCATAGCATATCTCTCATAATGCAAAATAATACATAAAGCATGCAAACATGTTGTAATGCTGCATTATGACAGTTAATGCATTCTCTTGCAATTAATATCTGCCAATAGTTGACAATTGTAAAATGTCATGTTTCATTGAACAATATGTGAATTCTGATGTAAATCGTGTCCAAACAACTTTTCTGAGTTAAAAAATTTGCTTCTAAGCTTTTGAGAGCTAATTCACTGTTTGCAAAGTTCTGATTTAACATTCATTAAAATCATTGCTTAGCTCTCATAATGCAAAATAATACATAAAGCATGCAAACATGTAAAGCTGCATTTTGACAGTTAATGTATTCTATTTCAATAAATAACTGCCAATATTTGACAATTGTGAAATGTCATGTTTCATTGAAAAAGCTTGTCCAAACAACTTTCTGAGATAAAATGTTGCTTCTATTCTTTTGAGAGTTAATTCATTAAGTTTGCAGAGTTCTGATTTAACATTCATATTATGTCATTAAAATCATAGCATATCTCTCATAATGCAAAATAATACATAAAGCATGCAAACATGTTGTAATGCTGCATTATGACAGTTAATGCATTCTCTTGCAATTAATATCTGCCAATAGTTGACAATTGTAAAATGTCATGTTTCATTGAACAATATGTGAATTCTGATGTAAATCGTGTCCAAACAACTCTCTGAGTTAAAAAAGTTGCTTCTAAACTTTTGAGAGCTAATTCATTAAGTTTGCAAAGTTCTGATTTAACATTCATTAAAATCATTGCTTAGCTCTCAAAATGCAAAATAATACATATGCATGCAAACATGTTGTAATGCTGCATTATGACAGTTAATGCATTCTCTTTCAATAAATAACTGCCAATAGTTGACAATTGTAAAATGTCATGTTTCATTGAAAAAGCATGTCCAAACATCTTTCTGAGTTAAAAAAGTTGCTTTAAACTTTTGAGAGCTAATTCATTAAGTTAGCAAAGTTCTGATTTAACATTCATTAAAATCATTGCTTAGCTCTCATAATGCAAAATAATACATAAAGCATGCAAACATGTTGTAATGCTGCATTATGACAGTTAATGCATTCTCTTTCAATAAATAACTGCCAATAGTTGACAATTGTGAAATGTCATGTTTCATTGAACAATATGTCAATTCTGATGTAAATCGTTTCCAAACAACTTTCTGAGTTAAAAAATATGCTTCTAAGCTTTTGAGAGCTAATTCATTAAGTTTGCAGAGTTCTGATTTAACATTCATTATTTGTCATTAAAATCATTGTTTATCTCTCATAATGCAAAATAATACATAAAGCATGCAAACATGTTGTAATGCTGCATTATGACAGTTAATGCATTCTCTTTCAATAAATAACTGCCAATAGTTGACAATTGTGATATGTCATGTTTCATTGAAAAAGCATGTCCAAACATCTTTCTGAGTTAATAAAGTTGCTTCTAAGTTTTGAGAGCTATTTCATTAAGTTTGCAAAGTTATGATTTAACATTCATTAAAATCATTGCTTAGCTCTCATAATGCAAAATAATACATAAACCATGCAAACATGTTGTAATGCTGCATTATGACAGTTAATGCATTCTCTTGCAATTAATATCTGCCAATAGTTGACAATTGTAAAATGCCATGTTTCATTGAAAAAGCATGTCAAAACATCTTTCTGAGTTAAAAAAGTTGCTTTAAACTTTTGAGAGCTAATTCATTAAGTTTGCAAAGTTCTGATTTAACATTCATATTATGTCATTAAAATCATAGCATAGCTCTCATAATGCAAAATAATACATAAAGCATGCAAACATGTTGTAATGCTGCATTATGACAGTTAATGCATTCTCTTGCAATTAATATCTGCCAATAGTTGACAATTGTAAAATGTCATGTTTCATTGAACAATATGTGAATTCTGATGTAAATCGTGTCCAAACAACTTTCTGAGTTAAAAAAGTTGCTTCTAAGCTTTTGAGAGCTAATTCATTAAGTTTGCAGAATTCTGATTTAACATTCATATTATGTCATTAAAATCATAGCATATCCCTCATAATGCAAAATAATACATAAAGCATGCAAACATGTTGTAATGCTGCATTATGACAGTTGATGCATTCTCTTGCTATTAATATCTGCCAATAGTTGACAATTGTTAAATGTCATGTTTCATTGAAAAAGCATGTCCAAACATCTTTCTGAGTTAAAAAAGTTGCTTCTAAGCTTTTGAGAGCTATTTCATTAAGTTTGCAAAGTTCTTATTTAACATTCATTAAAATCATTGCTTACCTCTCATAATGCAAAATAATACATAAAGCATGCAAACATGTTGTAATGCTGCATTATGACAGTTGATGCATTCTCTTGCTATTAATATCTGCCAATAGTTGACAATTGTAAAATGTCATGTTTCATTGAAAAAGCATGTCCACACATCTTTCTGAGTTAAAAAAGTTGCTTCTAAGCTTTTGACAGCTAATTCATTAAGTTTGAAGAGTTCTGATTTAACATTCATATTATGTCATTAAAATCATAGCATATCTGTCATAATGCAAAATAATACATAAAGCATGCAAACATGTTGTAATGCTGCATTATGACAGTTAATGCATTCTCTTGCAATTAATATCTGCCAATAATTGACAATTGTAAAATGTCATGTTTCATTGAACAATATGTCAATTCTGATGTAAATCGTGTCCAAACAACTTTCTGAGTTAAAAAAGTTGCTTCTATTCTTTTGAGAGTTAATTCATTAAGTTTGCAGAGTTCGGATTTAACATTCATATTATGTCATTAAAATCATAGCATATCTCTCATAATGCAAAATAATACATAAAGCATGCAAACATGTTGTAATGCTGCATTATGACAGTTAATGCATTCTCTTGCAATTAATATCTGCCAATAGTTGACAATTGTAAAATGTCATGTTTCATTGAACAATATGTGAATTCTGATGTAAATCGTGTCCAAACATCTTTCTGAGTTAAAAAGTTGCTTCTAAGCTTTTGAGAGCTAATTCATTAAGTTTGCAGAGTTCTGATTTAACATTCATATTATGTCATTAAAATCATAGCATATCTGTCATAATGCAAAATAATACATAAAGCATGCAAACATGTTAAATGCTGCATTATGACAGTTAATGCATTCTCTGCAATTAATATCTGCCAATAGTTGACAATTGTAAAATGTCATGTTTCATTGAACAATATGTGAATTCTGATGTAAATCGTGTCCAAACAACTTTCTGAGTTAAAAAAGTTGCTTCTATTCTTTTGAGAGTTAATTCATTAAGTTTGCAGAGTTCTGATTTAACATTCATATTATGTCATTAAAATCATAGCATATCTCTCATAATGCAAAATAATACATAAACCATGCAAACATGTTGTAATGCTGCATTAAGACAGTTAATGCATTCTCTTGCAATTAATATCTGCCAATAGTTGACAATTGTAAAATGCCATGTTTCATTGAAAAAGCATGTCCAAACATCTTTCTGAGTAAAAAAAGTTGCTTCTAAGCTTTTGAGAGCTATTTCATTGTTTGCAAAGTTCTTATTTAACATTCATTAAAATCATTGCTTAGCTCTCATAATGCAAAATAATACATGAAGCATGCAAACATGTTGTAATGCTGCATTTTGACAGTTAATGTATTCTATTTCAATAAATAACTGCCAATAGTTGACAATTGTAAAATGTCATGTTTCATTGAAAAAGCATGTCCAAACATCTTTCTGAGTTAAAAAAGTTGCTTCTAAACTATTGAGAGCTAATTCATTAAGTTTGCAGAGTTCTGATTTAACATTCATATTATGTCATTAAAATCATAGCATATCTCTCATAATGCAAAATAATACATAAAGCATGCAAACATGTTGTAATGCTGCATTATGACAGTTAATGCATTCTCTTGCAATTAATATCTGCCAATAGTTGACAATTGTAAAATGTCATGTTTCATTGAACAATATGTGAATTCTGATGTAAATCGTGTCCAAACATCTTTCTGAGTTAAAAAAGTTGCTTCTAAGCTTTTGAGAGCTAATTCATTAAGTTTGCAGAGTTCTGATTTAACATTCATATTATGTCATTAAAATCATAGCATATCTGTCATAATGCAAAATAATACATAAAGCATGCAAACATGTTGTAATGCTGCATTATGACAGTTGATGCATTCTCTTGCTATTAATATCTGCCAATAGTTGACAATTGTAAAATGTCATGTTTCATTGAAAAAGCATGTCCAAACATCTTTCTGAGTTAAAAAAGTTGCTTCTAAGCTTTTGAGAGCTAATTCATTAAGTTTGCAGAGTTCTGATTTAACATTCATATTATGTCATTAAAATCATAGCATATCTCTCATAATGCAAAATAATACATAAAGCATGCTAACATGTTGTAATGCTGCATTATGACAGTTAATGCATTCTCTTGCAATTAATATCTGCCAATAGTTGACAATTGTAAAATGTCATGTTTCAGTGAACAATATGTGAATTCTGATGTAAATCGTGTCCAAACAACTTTCTGAGTTAAAAAAGTTGCTTCTAAACTTTTGAGAGCTAATTCATTAAGTTTTCAAAGTTCTGATTTAACATTCATTAAAATCATTGCTTAGATCTCATAATGCAAAATAATACATACAGCATGCAAACATGTTGTAATGCTGCATTATGACAGTTGATGCATTCTCTTGCTATTAATATCTGCCAATAGTTGACAATTGTAAAATGTCATGTTTCATTGAAAAAGCATGTCCAAACATCTTTCTGAGTTAAAAAAGTTGCTTCTAAGCTTTTGAGAGCTAATTCATTAAGTTTGCAGAGTTCTGATTTAACATTCATATTATGTCATTAAAATCATAGCATATCTGTCATAATGCAAAATAATACATAAAGCATGCAAACATGTTGTAATGCTGCATTATGACAGTTAATGCATTGTCTTGCAATTAATATCTGCCAATAGTTGACAATTGTAAAATGTCATGTTTCATTGAACAATATGTGAATTCTGATGTAAATCGTGTCCAAACAACTTTCTGAGTTAAAAAGTTGCTTCTATTCTTTTGAGAGTTAATTCATTAAGTTTGCAGAGTTCTGATTTAACATTCATATTAAGTCATTAAAATCATAGCATATCTCTCATAATGCAAAATAATACATAAAGCATGCAAACATGTTGTAATGCTGCATTATGACAGTTGATGCATTCTCTTGCTATTAATATCTGCCAATAGTTGACAATTGTAAAATGTCATGTTTCATTGAAAAATGCATGTCCAAACATCTTTCTGAGTTAAAAAAGTTGCTTCTAAGCTTTTGAGAGCTAATTCATTAAGTTTGCAGAGTTCTGATTTAACATTCATATTATGTCATTAAAATCATAGCATATCTCTCATAATGCAAAATAATACATAAAGCATGCAAACATGTTGTAATGCTGCATTATGACAGTTAATGCATTCTCTTGCAATTAATATCTGCCAATAGTTGACAATTGTAAAATGTCATGTTTCATTGA
>NW_026265906.1:0-1388 GCF_025860055.1 Xyrauchen texanus
ATCAGATCAGATGCTGGTGTTACTGGGGGAGATCAGATCAGATGCTGGTGTTACTGGGGGAGATCAGATGCTGGTGTTATTGGGGGAGATCAGATCAGCTGCTGGTCTTACTGGGGGAGATCAGCTCAGATGCAGGTGTTACTGGGGGGGATCAGATGCTGGTGTTACTGGGGGAGATCAGATCAGATGCTGGTGTTACTGGAGGAGAACAGATCAGATGCTGGTGTTACTGGGGGAGATCAGATTAGATGCTGGTGTTACTGGGGGAGAACAGATCAGATGCTAGTGTTACTGGGGGAGATCAGATCAGATGCTGGTGTTACTGGGGGAGAACAGATCAGATGCAGGTATTACTGGGAGAGATCAGATCAGATGCTGGTGTTACTGGGGGAGAACAGATCAGATGCTGGTGTTACTGGGGGAGACCAGATCAGATGCTGCTGTTACTGGGGGAGAACAGATCAGAAGCAGGTATTACTGGGGGAGAACAGATCAGATGCAGGTATTACTGGGGGAGAACAGATCAGATGCTGGTGATACTGGGGGAGAACAGATCAGATGCGGGTGTTACTGGCAGAGAACCGATCAGATTCAGGTGTTAATGGGGGAGATCAGATCAGATGCTGGTGCTACTGGGGGAGATCAGATCAGATGCTGGTGTTACTGGGGGAGAACAGATCAGATGCTGGTGTTACTGGGGGAGAACAGATCAGATGCTGGTGTTACTGGGGGAGAACAGATCAGATGCTGGTGTTAGTGGGGGAGATCAGATCAGATGCTGGTGTTACTGGTGGACAACAGATCAGATGCTGGTGTTACTGGGGGAGATCAGATCAGATGCTGCTGTTACTGGGGGAGAACAGATCAGATGCAGGTATTACTGGGGGAGAACAAATCAGATGCTGGTGATACTGGGGGAGAACAGATCAGATGCGGGTGTTACTGGCGGAGAACCGATCAGATTCAGGTGTTAATGGGGGAGAACCGATCAGATTCTGGTGTTACTGGGGGAGATCAATTTGGTGTTAATGGGGGAGATCAGATCAGATGCTGGTGTTAATGGGGGAGAACAGATCAGATGCTGGTGCTACTGGGGGAGATCAGATCAGATGCACGTGTTACTGGGGGAGATCAGATCAGATGCTGGTGTTACTGGGGGAGAACAGATCAGATGATGGTGTTACTGGGGGAGATCAGATCAGATGCAGGTGTTACTGGGGGAGATCAGATCAGATGCTGGTGTTACTGGGGGAGAACAGATCGGATGCTGGTGTTACTGGGGGAGATCAGAAGTAGGTGTTACTGGGGGAGATCAGATCAGATGCTGGTGTTACTGGGGGAGATCAGATCAGATGCAGGTGTTACTGGGGGAGATCATAGCAGATGCA
>NW_026265907.1:0-1374 GCF_025860055.1 Xyrauchen texanus
CTTAAGCTAATTTTTGTGAAGTGCTTTGCTTGACAAGTGCATTTGTGCGATTTTTCCTTTAAAATAAATACCACTTGGTTTATATATATTGTTATCAAACATTTTTAAGTGTGCCATTTTTTGGGGCCACTGTATGTAGTCTTTACAAATTGGTGATCAACAATGCAACATCAGCACTGACTTGGCAAAGAACTAGTTATTTATATCTATCCGTTTTAAGAGACAAAACGCTTAACTGTTTCCTTCCGTTAAGAATTTCAACATAGGCAGAATGAATTGTTCCTATTTTTTCATAGAATATACATCCCTTAGACACGCCTGTGACTCACATTTCACACATTTTTTAGTAATTTACCAATGGATCATAGTGGACCCTATACCCATGCTTTGCAATGGCTGCCTGCCATATTATCATAAATACTGCTTACTGGAATGCACATGACCTGAATGTGCTTGTTCTAATTATTAATTAAAGAAACGATGGTCACACTTTATTTTATAGTGTTCATCTTACTGTGTATGTACATACATAATTACTACAACTAATGAGCTATATGTTCTTTCTTACTTGTACTTGCATATTGTTTTGGTTATTATTACAGTAATTAAAGCTGAAATGTTTATTTTTTCAGTGTTAACATACCACCTCCTATTCTAGCTTAATATACAGATACAACTATAAGTAAGCATTTGTTGGTTGATTTCCCCCAAAACTGAAAACTTGAGTTGCACTGTAGCACAATTAAAGCATCTCTCAAATATTTGTTTGAGCACCACGACCAGCCTGACACAGCAACATTAGCTCAACCAATGGTGTGAGATTGGGGATGGTACTATCTTTTTGTCTGACAAACAGAAGACAGGGAGAGTTGGTAGGAAGCCTGTTTGTATACAGTCACCATTATTGCAATTCCTTTTTGTGATGCCAGAGTGCAGAAATTACACACTTTTATTTTAATAAAAATTATAATTATTTATATATATATATATATATATATATATATATATATATATATATATATATATATATATATATATATATATATATATATATATATATATATATATATTACAAAACAAATCCTTAGTAAAGAAACTTACACATATCATAAAGTTTGTCTTCTAGCTCTGTTGTAAGGTTAGATGAAAAGGGTGTTACCTAGTTTGTTAACTTGGCCATCTGTTTCTGTCCAAAACAGCTAATTGCTGAAAGACCAATTTTTCATCATATTTTTCCAATTGGAATACAGTCATATCAAATGCTGGTAAATCTGGGATAAACAGATGTGCTCTGAACTCTAAACGCATCCTGTTTATTACACTATGAAGCAATACTTCAAAATACCTCAGACAACACCGTTTTCATGCCTTTAT
>NW_026265908.1:0-1344 GCF_025860055.1 Xyrauchen texanus
GCGTTTGTATTTGAATAACAAAATCACTATTCGGATATCTCACACACGCTAATAGAGGTCTTCAACCAATCAGATCCAACGGTACATGACAAACAGTCAGGCTTTTGGCCAGGCAAGTTAGGATCTGTTCAAAAATGTTTTTGTCTGTTTGTTTCTTCTCTTAGATTTTCCAAGGCCGATTTGAACACACCAAAACAATGATGTACATTTACCAGTCGTGTTGTATTATTCTGTAATTACATTAATCTTCTGTAATTCTGTGTCTAACTGGTGCATTTCTTTAAGTATTACAAACTTAACTTACCAAGTCAAATGTCTTGAATCTCACACACACACACACACACACACACACTCACACACACACTCTCTCACACACACACACACACATTCACTCACACACTCTCTCACACACACACACACACACACACACACACACATTCACTCACACATAAACACACTCTCTCACACACTCTCTCACTCACACACAGACACACACACACTCAAGCACACACACACACTCACACACACAACCCTAACCCCATACACACACACACACACACACAACCCTAACCCCATACATACACACACACACACACACACCCTAACCCCATACACACACACACACACACACAACCCTAACCCCATACACACACACACACACACACACCCTAACCCCATACACACACACACACACTACACCCCAACACACACACACACACACACACAACCCTAACCCCATACACACACACACACACACTAACCCCTAACCCACATACACACACACACACACACACAACCCTAACCCCATACACACACACACACACACAACCCTAACCCCATACACACACACACACACACAACCCTAACCCCATACACACACACACACACACACAACCCTAACCCCATACACACACACACACACACACACACAACCCTAACCCCATACACACACACAACCCTACACACACACACAACCCTAACCCCATACACACACACACACACACACACAACCCTAACCCCATACACACACACACACACCCAACCCTAACCCCCATACACACACACACACACACAACCCTAACCCCATACACACACACACACACACACACAACCCTAACCCCATACACACACACACACACACACACACAACCCTAACCCCACACACACACACACACACCCTAACCCCACACACACACACACAACCCTAACCCCATACACACACACACACACACACACACAACCCTAACCCCATACACACACACACACACACACAACCCTAACCCCATACACACACACACACACACACACACACACAACCCTAACCCCATACACACACACACACAC
>NW_026265909.1:0-1330 GCF_025860055.1 Xyrauchen texanus
TGTCAGCGAGGAGGTTGCTCTACAGATCCGGGAAGGGAGTACAGGGCGACCTCGCCAGGTGGTTGGGGTACCGGGGCATAGATGGATCGCAACCGCCCTATCCACCTGGGGAATCGCCTCATACCCATGGCGCGCTCCGCCGTCGAGGGTGGCAAGGGCGGACGAGCCTGTGGTGATGTGACGAGTGGAGAGGGGTGCTCTCCACGAAGACGTCAGCTCGTCATGCACTTCCGGGAAAAACGGGACCGGGGGGGCGAGGCTGTGAGCGGCGCCCAGACCCCAGGAACCAGTCGTCCAGCCGTGATGGTTGTGGGGAGGATGGAGGGTTCCAATCCAAGCCCACGCTGTTGGCTGCCTGGGAAAGCATGTCGGTCATCTGTGCCTCAGCCTGGGCGTGCAGGCCCGAAAGCGGCAGCCCAGGGGAGTCCTCAGCATCAGATAACACGCCCTCCGATGCCGCGGCGAGCTCATCTGCTTCCATCGCAAGAGGGTCGGCAGACTGGCGTGAGGCAAGTCACCACTGCCTCGAGCACGGACGGGAATCAACGATCGTGTCGGGGTGCGGGTGGTCCAAGGCGGAGCTGCACCTGCTGCCATCCCCAAATCGCCTCCATCACCACCCGCATCATCCTCAATCCCGTGGGAAGAAGGAGCGACACGGGGGGCGGCTGGAGTGGCTTGCTCACGGTTGTAAGCAAGCCGCGACCGCAACGTTGTTATGGTCATGTTCTCGCAGTGAGAACATGAACCATCCACAAACGCAGCCTCGGTGTGATCGCTACCCAGACACACGAGACAACGCCTGTGGCCGTCGGAAGCGGAGAGCACTCTACCGCATCCAGAAACAACACAGGGGCGGAAAGGCATCTTTATAAAGACGCGTCCTTAAAAGGATGTTCAACGCCGCTGTGTTTTGCTCTTTTAGAGGAAATTACTCTTTTAAATAAAATCACTCTTTTAGGGAAAAAACTGGTGAGAGTTTTTAAATCTGCACTGTCGATGCGCCCAGGGGCAGGAATGCACAGCCGTGCAAACAGGAGAAAGCCGCTGTTGTGCGCTGTAGAATCCAACAGCATGCAGCAGAGGGATAGCAGGAACTCGGTGTGTACACGCAGCAGTTGCAGACACGACCATCGGCTCCGAAGAAATATTCTGAATGAACTCCCATATTTGCGCCGCTTAAATACCCGTATGTCCGGGGGCGGGACATGCAAATACTGGTTGCCAACTCTCATTGGCCTTTTTTCATAGTCCAGAGGTGAATATTGGCGCTCAAGAGAGACCCGTAGTGTCGCTTTTCTGACACAACGTGGAGAGAGCGACAGAAGGG
>NW_026265910.1:0-1328 GCF_025860055.1 Xyrauchen texanus
AATTAAATAACTCAACTCAATTTTTATTTATAAAGCACTTTCAAAAACCACACTGGGTACCAAAGTGCTGTACATGGAGTAAAAAATAAATAAAATCACATTAATACAGCTTAAGAATGCAAGAAACATTTAAAACCTATAAAACAAGAATCAAATAAAATTTCCTAGTACAATTTATAATGCAATTAATTAAAAGCTAGGGAAAATAGATACGTTTTTAAGGCCCCCTGGAAAGAGACGGAGATGATTTTATGACCAATGGAAGCTCATGCCAAAGTCTAGGGGCTGCCACCACAAAAGCTCTATCACCTTTAGTTTTTAGGCGAGATCGAGGAACTGACAGACACAGCTGATCACTAGAGCGGAGAGACCTTGTAGGTTGATTCAAACTTATTAAGGCAGAGATGTACTCAGGTGCAAGACCATGAAGAGCCTTAAACACATACATCAACACTTTGTACTTGATTCTGTATTGGATCGGTAACCAATGTAGTGAAATCAAAACTGGGGTGATATGGTCTCTTTTCCTGGTTCCAGTTAAAAGCCTAGCAGCTGAATTCTGGACCAGCTGCAGGCGAGAGAGAGATGCCTGACTCACACCCAGATACAAAGCATTACAATAGTCCAATCGAGAGGACACAAAAGCATGCACAACCTTCTCCAAATAAATTACCAGAATGAAAACAAAAACTTAAATCAAATTAATTAAAAATCACACACACACACACAAACCGTTATTGGGTCTATGTATTATTGCACTTATTTTAATTAACATTGCTCTATAATTCTGTGATCGAAAACAACAACATAGTCTTATCTTTTATTCATCAAAACTCCAGTATATGTTTAATGCAGAGTTAACTTTTAAAAATACTAACTTTTGAATATTTTAAAGATTTTAAATCTTCCTCTTTCTGTTCACGTTTGCTGATTTTCTTCATCTGCAGATGTATAACACATAAATTATCTTTCAGCACTAAAATAAAATTCTATGGCAATCGATTAAAGTCAAACTATGCATTAACATGTTGATTAGATCAGTTGGTGTTTTAGGTCGTTAAATGTTCAGTTATTCAATGCGGGACAGTTAAAATTGTGTAACGGGTGTCTAAGAATTTAACAATTAATTAATTAAATGAATTGCTGTGGGTGCAGATAGATTTAGCAGAAGATTTTTAAGTTCGTAAAGGAGGTAGCGGGTTGTGGGGAGAAACAGACAACACAAGTTAGATATGAACTGGTATGTAATTTGGTTTCCAATGAAAATAAATAAACTAAAAGAGAATAATCATGTCATACCTAGTAAACATGCAACGAACTGAAAATGA
>NW_026265911.1:0-1300 GCF_025860055.1 Xyrauchen texanus
ATAGGGCACAACGGAGTAAAAGGCTTCTTTGATTGGACTTTGTCCCAAAACAAAAACGACCACAACAGTTTCCAAAACACCTGTTTGTCACTATATATACACTGGAACATTTTCCTGTTCCAAGATATTTGTGCTTGTGGTGTCTATAGGTTGATTTTGAGGCAATTTGATCTGGGTTTTTTTTTTTTTTTTTTTTAAGTTGCAAATTTAAGTAGCTAATGAACATCCATTTTCAGACAAAATACAAATGTATCATTTTCTGTGTTGTTTAAGGTCATACAATCAAAAATTTTTCAATAACCGTCCAATAAGATTAAGGGTAGTATTTGGGGTAAAAAAGCACCCCTGTTGTATGGACTAAAGGCTCTTATTAAACACATTGTTTTTCTTAAGTGGGGGGGAAACTGATATGAAAAATGTTCAAAGTGGGCTCACGTTGACTCATCCAAACATAATAGAGATTAGTTTGTGTATAGAATACTTGAACTGTAATAAAATGCCAAAATGTGTTTGAAATTAACAGGACATTTTTGACTTTTTTCAGAAGTAGTTCTTTTGAGCAAGCTTAATCTTAATTTGTCACTTGCACCTGACAGCACCTTGCTGTCTCAAACTTATTTGCATTAGATGACAAATGGATCCCTATAACTATTGCCTGAGTAACTACACGATATCACTTTAAACCCCCTAGGGGCTTTTAACCCAAGTGTGGGGTAACAGGCTCTCTCACATCCTTTTTTTTATATACTGAATTTGAATCGAAACAACCTTCTGTGATGATTTCTTTTCACAAAAATGATGTTGCTCCATTAATATTCAATAAACGTTTTTGACCTTGGTACATTTGAAATGATGCTAAATGCTCTATTGTTGTGCATGTGATACATAGCCTTATATTAGATAACTTTATTAATTACAAGCATCTATATAACTTGGCTTGAGTTGGATTGAGCAAACTAGCAGTCCACTAGAGAGAGACAACTCACCACAAAAGAAAAAACGGACTTCGAATCCTCTAATAAATACATGCATGTCAGCGACAAAACAAACAAGTTTTCGGAAACACTTACAACCAATGTCAATAGCCGACATATATTTAGCAGTAGTCATCAGCCAATCATGAGCAAGATTACAAATAATGACCCCGCCCACTTTGATATCAGCCTCGTTAGCGCAGTAGGTAGCGCGTCAGTCTCATAATCTGAAGGTCGTGAGTTCGATCCACACACGGGGCAGGTAGAACTCTTCACACTTCACCAATTTAGTTAAGCATTTGTGGCAACATATTTGAATCTTGCAC
>NW_026265912.1:0-1291 GCF_025860055.1 Xyrauchen texanus
CAGTGTTTTTAAGACAAGACTTGAGGAGAGTTGAGAGCACAGATATCAAAACTAACTCTAATAGAGAGACAATTCTTCTTCAAGACACTCGACTCCTCATTTCTGAAAATGGAAAAACACATCCAACAGAATAAAGAAGAGTCTCCCTCCCTCTTTCTTTCTATTCTTCTTCTTTTAAACACACAATCACACACTTTCCTTCAATACACTCAGTCACACAGCACAATTTCACTCAATGTCAAAGAACTACAATTCAGTTCACAGTCAAACACTTCTTCCTCTCTCCATGGAAAGACACTATCGTCTCAGTTACTGTCGTAATCTCTGTTCCCTGATGGAGGGAACGAGATGTTGTGTCGATGTAGTGACACTAGGGGTCACTCTTGGAAGCCCCAAAACACCTCAGATCTTTTCAGAAAAGGCCAATGAGAATTGGCGAGTGGAATATGTGTCACTCACCCCGACATACGGGTATAAAAGGAGCAGGAATGCATCATTCATTCATTTATCTGTCAACACCCAGATCAGAGATTTATACTTGCACAAATAGGAAATATTTCATCTTTTGTCATAGTCTACTTAATTTATGCAATCTGACAACCATGTATGCGATTGTACACAAATATAATTTTTTTAAATACTTAGTGCTCAATAGTGCAATATTATCTGTAGTGGGCTGGAAATTATATCCAAAGACAAAAATACCCCCCCCCCCCCCTTTAATTTTATTTTTGTATTTTTATTACCGTTTCACAGTAATAAAGTTCAGTTGCTTAATTAAAACATTCATGATGTATTACGAGAGGTTTGGGTTGAATTAAGAGGTTTGAGTTGAAATTATTATTGCCTCCTTTAGAGGACGTTTAGCGCTGGAGTATAAGTTGTGCTTCACGATTTGGTCAGATTCAATAGCTTGTTTGAAGTCACGTGATTCTTATGACACGCGAAATTCAGATGGAGGGCAGGAAGTGAAAAGCAGAATGGACGAGATGGAGGAAAGTCCGTACTTTACTAGTTTAGACACGATTACGAGAGAAAGATATAAACAGAAAATCCCGACATATGTTGGACATGATCCTTATGTTTTGAAGAGGAGTGATTTTTCAACTGAATACATCGAGGCAGTAGATATAAGCAACTACCTTGTCCTCCAGACATCCTTCAACTCCAGAAAACAAATGAAAGAATACAAAAGTATGGAGACATTCAACTTTTTTGTTAGTGGTCAGGTCAACGACCTCAGTACCAAGGTGCTCCACAATGACTGTCATTTGGTTTTGCCCTGGTGAGT
>NW_026265913.1:0-1289 GCF_025860055.1 Xyrauchen texanus
TGATTGCTTTTTTCTTTGAAACTGAATGTTGTCAGATGATGTTACTTTAATGCTGTAATATTTTGATTAATTTACTGATTCAGGGTCCCCATGGTCATGGAAAACCTGGAAATATCAGGTATAAAATAATAAATATATTTTTAAATTGTGATTTCAAGGCCTGGAAATGTCATGCAAATTTAAAACAAAAATTTAAATTAAAGTCTTTTTATAGTTACAGCTATGTTGAGCTATGAAAATATTCTATTGGCACATTGTACACTTGCACTATTATTGTATTCAAATGTAGCCAGATATCACTTCTCATCACAGTCTTTTAAGATGGACTTAAGAGGATGAACTGATGCCAACTCCAATTGTAAGACATTGGACACTTCCTATGCTACTTTGGATTTAGGATGTATCCCACTGAACATCACCGAAATGACCTGCCGGTTGAACTGCGATGCACCTCATTGATCTCTGCCTGCATCAACTTGAAATGAAATACCTAGACTATCAACAAAAGCCTTCATCAGCCAACTAACAAGGACAATTGCATCTATGTGAACTTCTGCAGTTAATCCAGGATGGACTTCAAAGACATTAGTCATTAACCTTACAGATCATACAAAATCTTTGTTTAAACACTGATCCTTAACACTTACTTAGTATACAAATTTTAAACCATGACTTTCACTATACATAAGTAATTAGATTCCTCCGTAAGGAGGGAATCTATTGTATTTGTCGGTTTTATTATTAGATTCCTCCGTAAGGAGGGAATCTATTGTATTTGATGGTTTTATTAGATTCCTCCTAGAGGAATCTATTGTATTTGATGGTTTTATTAGATTCCTCCGTAAGGAGGGAATCTATTGTATTTGTCGGTTTTTATTATTATTATTATTAGATTCCTCCGTAGGAGGGAATCTATTGTATTTGATCGGTTTTATTATTATTATTAGATTCCTCCGAGGAGGAATCTATGTAATTGATGGTTATTATTATTATTATTATTATTATTATTATTATTATTATTCTTCTCCTTGAGCCCCAATAGCTCAAAAAGTCACTGGTCAAAAATTTTCTAAATTGGCACATTGATACTCCATGCCAACGGGTACCCCCAAACCAAGAATGGCCCACATTCGCCCATAGGTGGCGCTACAGGCCACGCCCAAAAAACAAAATTCAAAGTGATACAATTTCCACGCCATTTGTCCAAATCTTCTGAAATTTGGTGTACATGCCTCATTCCTCATGGGGAACAAAAAGCCTCAAGAACCCATAACTTCCGCCATGATGGA
>NW_026265914.1:0-1265 GCF_025860055.1 Xyrauchen texanus
GTAATTATTCCAAACTTTTGGCCACCAGTGTATATAATCAGACTCTGACAAAGTCCATGTAGTTAACCAGTTTATCGCAACAATATTTATTTGTTAATTTATTTTCCTTTTAATTTATATTTTAATTTAACATGTGTGTGTGTGTGTGTGTGTGTGTGTGTGTGTGTGTGTGTGTGTGTGTGTGTGTTCCGTGTGTGTTACCACATTTTATATGATTATTTATTTAAATAATATATCTGTTATATGTCTTTCTACAAATTTAATTAATCAAAATTAAGTAATAAAAAATGAGAGGCCTTGTACTATTGTAAACAGTTTTGTTTGGGACTATTTATTTTGTCTCAGCACCTTTAAAACAGTACAATTATGTGCTTTGTTTTATTTAAATATTGCGAACAGTGCTGCGAACAGTCCTTTGTAGCTCAAAACTTAAAGTAGTTAAACTACAGTCAATGTACTCTAATGAAAATGTAGTTACTAACAAAGAGTAGCTACTAAATTGAAACTATTTAAAGAAGAATGTATTTTGAAATGTACTATAACAATCATGATATTATTTAATTCTTCAAATGGAAGTTCTAGTTAATATATCAGTTATTGAATTAAGGTGACCATCAACAATTAGAGTGATAACATTAAGTTAAACGTATACATTTATACTAAATATAAACAAAGAAAACTGTAAAATGTACATTTTCTCATTATTTACTCACCCTCATGATAATCAAGGTGTGTATGACTTTGTGTCTTCATCAGAACATATTTGAAGAAAAATTTGAAAAATATTTTAGCTCAGTAGGTCCTTAAAATGCAAGTAAATGGAGATTTCTCTTTTGAAGCTCCAACAATCACAGACAATCAACATAAACTTCATTCATACAACACCAGCTGTTAAATGAATATCTTCTAAAGTGACACTATATACTATTATATATTTAATGACTTCTTTTACTGTAAATCATGCTTCCAGTCAGCAGCGGTATGCGCTTGTGACATAATCACATTGTCATTGATGTTAGGAGCTTCAAAAGAGAAATCTCCATTCACTTGCATTTTAAGGACCTTCTCAGCTAAGATATTTCTCTATTTTTCTTCAAATGAGTAAATAATGAGAGAATTTTAATTTTTGGGTGAACTATTCTTTTAAAGGAATAACATGAAAAGTAACAATATGCATGTAAACATGATTTTAGTGTGATAAAATAATTTACTAACAATATCGTAAATGCTATTATAAAACGACAAGCTTTTTACAAGTCTTTAAA
>NW_026265915.1:0-1232 GCF_025860055.1 Xyrauchen texanus
TTAAGTCAACAAACACAACCATACTGTAAAGTGTTTCCAAAAATGATATTGTTTCCCCAACATTGTAGTCTGTTTAATTTTTGTGGTCCATTTCAACACATTCTGGTCGAGGAGAAATACGTGAATAACGAGTTTTGTGACTTTTATGGGGCTTTTTGTCCTTTTGGACTGTAAGTAATTGGATGTAAATGTGCAGCAATGATAAACGTGTTTTCAGTTCCACAGAAGGAATTCATACATGTTTGGAACAACATAATGACAGAATTGTTCTTTTAAATATGGTTTCCCAGAGGTTGTATGAAAGAGAGATCTCAAATCATAGAAACATTCATGTCAATGGGAACAGTTTCAAGTATCTCATGTATTTTACAGTTGGACAACAGGACTGATGAATCAGATGTTGGTGTTTTATTCACTCCAGTCCAGCAGGAGGCGGAAATGAAGCAGAAGTTGTTTCATAAACCGACAGAAAACACCAGAAGAAGATGAAAGAAGAGCTGATGCTTTGAGCAGTTCGGTACGTGATCAATGTGTTTTACATCAGCTGTGACTTTTATTTGCATTGATATTTTTCTGTGCATGTTTTATTTTTCTTTCTATCTTTGGCTTTTAATTGGCCGTAAAAACACCTTATTATCGACGCATGCCGATTGTTTTGTGATGGACGCTTTAAATATTTATTTTCAGGAGAAATAAGCAGAAATATGAGAGTATCAGGATGAATTTCCAATATATGCGATCAGCGTTGCGTTACTTTGACAACGTTGTTGCAACCCATTTATTGACTAGAGCAGCGCGCGGAAAATAGGAGTACTGCGCATGTGCGTACCTTAGAGGGGTGCCCCCAAATCAGACCCAGGCCCACCTAGAATAATATAGACTGTTCTTTGACTTCAAATACATAATTATAAAATAGTATGAAATAAAACAATTGAAAATTAAACATTTTGAAAGTGTGAAAGTAACGTTTGAATGCTGCTGCTCTGTTGTTAAGGAAAATGTGGTTAAAAATAAATTGGCCGAAATCTTGTCCCATCCATTTCTATCGAGGCCCACCTAGGGCTGCACAATTAATCCAAAAACTAATCGCGATTACGGTTGCCACAATTATGTAATCTTCAAAATTGACAGTTACAACTCAATTTAAAGGGGACCTATTCTGCAAAATTCACTTTTACATGTTTTTTGTACATAAATGTGAGTCGGCAGTGCGTGTACACAACCACCCTACA
>NW_026265916.1:0-60000 GCF_025860055.1 Xyrauchen texanus
GTCTAGCAACCACATTGGGTTACCCTAGCAACCGAGTAACAAATCACATATCTCTGGACCAGAAACTCGTAGAGACTTCTGGGTTGGTTTATTTCAATCAGGATGTCAAGAACACTTGATAAGTATCACTATGGTAACTGCCTAACAACCAGATGGGGTTACCCTAGCAACCGAGTAACAAATCACATATCTCTGCAACAGAAAATCGTAGAGACTTCTGGGTTGATTTATTTCAATCAGGATGGCAAGAAGACTTGATAAGTATCACTATGGTAACTGCCTAGCAACCATATGGGGTTACCCTAGCAACCGAGTAACAAATCACATATCTCTGCAACAGAACAACATAAAGACTTCTGGCTTTGTTCATGGTACTCAGGGTAGCAAGGATCAATCAATCAATCAATCAATCAATCCATCTATCTATCTATCTATCTATCTGAGAGTCAATATCTATCTATCTATCTATCTATCTATCTATCTATCTATCTATCTATCTATCTATCTATCTATCTATCTATCTATCTATCTATCTATCTATCTATCTATCTGTCTCTCTGTCTGTCTGTTGTCTATCTATCTATCTGAGGGTCAATGTCTATCTATCTATCGATCAATCTATCTCTCTGAGGGTAAATATCTATCTATCTATCTCTCTATCTATCTGAGTGTCTGTCTGTCTATCTATCTATCTATCTATCTATCTATCTATCTATCTATCTATCTATCTATCTATCTATCTATCTATCTATCTAGCAACTAAGTTAAACTTTAAACTACTTTAAACTAATTTAAACTTTAAACTACTTTAAACTAATTTAAACTAAACTAATTTAAACTTCAAACTAATTTAAACTATAAACAAATTTAAAATTCAAACTACTTTAAACTTCTTCAAACTTTCTGGTCCAAACTTTCACAAGCCAACTTAAAGTTTGTCTCGACGAACTTTTTTTTCTAGTTAAGTTGGCTTGTGAGAGCCAACTTACTGAAATCCTATTTAAACTTATTAAGTTGGCTTGTGAAAGCCAACTTACTGAAATCCTATTTAAACTTATTATTATTATTATTATTATTATTAAGTTGGCTTGTGAAAGCCAACTTACTGAAATCCTATTTAAACTTATTATTATTAAGTTGGCTTGTGAAAGCCAACTTACTGAAATCCTATTTAAACTTATTATTATTATTATTCTTCTTACTCAGAAATTTCTATACGCTAACTCCTCCTAGAGCTTTTAAGCTACAGGCACCAAACTCGCACAGACCTTCAGACTAATCCCTAATAGTGTGCTATATCTTTTCTAACTGATCGGACTTACGGTTTTCCTAAAAATGACGATCAAACTCGAAAAAACTCCCATTGACTTAACATTGCGGAATGTTCAGAAATTCAAATTCCAACTGACATTTTCACACACACAGACAAAAAGGGCCTGTCAGCCCTGCATCTCTCCCTCTCTCTCCCTCAGAGGATTTCTTTTATCAAGCAGCCAAAAAGTAATGACCTAAAATCTTCATAGCCACACGCTAAAACATGCTAAAACGTGCTAGCATCATGCTAACACATGCTAGCATTGACTAGCCGAGTGCTAAACAAGCTAAAATGTGCTAGCATCATGCTAAAATCGCCTAGCGGCGCTAAAACATGCTAAAACGCATAGCACGCCTAGCCGGCGCTAAAACATGCTAAAACGCGCTAGCATCATGCTAACACATGCTAACATCGCCTAGCGGCGCTAAAACATGCTAAAACGCGCAAGATCATGCTAACACATGCTAGATCACCTAGCCGGCGCTAAAACATGCTAAAAACGCAGCAAGATCATGCTAACACATGCTAAGATCGCCTAGCCGGCGCTAAAACATGCTAAAACGCAGCAAGATCATGCTAACACATGCTAAGATCGCCTAGCCGAGCGCTAAAACATGGTAAAACGCAGCAAGATCATGCTAACACATGCTAAGATCGCCAGCAAAGTGCTAAAACATGCTAAAACGTAATAGCATCATGCTAACACATGCTAGCATCGCCTAGCCGGCGTTAAAACATGCTAAAAACGCATAGCATCATGCTAACACATGCTAAGCATCGCCTAGCCGGCGCTAAAAATGCTAAAACGTGCTAAGATCATGCTAACACATGCTAAGCATCGCCTAGCGGCGTTAAAACATGCTAAAAACTTGCATAGCATCATGCTAACACATGCTAAGCATCGCCTAGCTGGCGCTAAACATGCTAAAAACGCATAAGCATCATGCTAACACATGCTAGCATCGCTTAGCCGGCGCTAAAACATGCTAAAACGCAGCAAGATCATGCTAACACATGCTAAGCATCGCCTAGCGGCGCTAAAACATGCTAAAACGCGCTAAGCATCATGCTAACACATGCTAAGCATCGCCTAGCCGGCGCTAAAACATGCTAAAAACGCAGCAAGATCATGCTAACACATGCTAAGCATCGCCTAGCGGCGCTAAAACATGCTAAAACCTGCTAGCATCATGCTAACACATGCTAAGATCGCCTAGCGGCGCTAAAACATGCTAAAACGCAGCAAGATCATGCTAACACATGCTAGCATCGCCTAGCCGAGCGCTAAAACATGCTAAAACGCAGCAAGATCATGCTAACACATGCTAGCATTGCCTAGCGGCGCTAAAACATGCTAAAACGCAAGCATCATGCTAAAAACGCCTAGCAAAGTGCTAAAACATGCTAAAACGCATAAGCATCATGCTAACACATGCTAGCCGCTTAGCCGAGCGCTAAAACATGCTAAAAACGCAGCAAGCATCATGCTAACACATGCTAGCATCGCCTAGCCGGCGCTAAAACATGCTAAAACGCAGCTAGCATCATGCTAACACATGCTAGCATCGCTTAGCCGAGCGCTAAAACATGCTAAAAACGTGCTAAGATCATGCTAACACATGCTAGCATCGCCTAGCCGAGTGCTAAAACATGCTAAAAACGCAGCAAGATCATGCTAACACATGCTAAGCATCGCCTAGCGAGTGCTAAAACATGCTAAAACGTGCTAGCATCATGCTAACACATGCTAGCATCGCCTAGCTAAGTGCTAAAACATGCTAAAAACGTGCTAACATCATGCTAACACATGCTAGCATCACCTAGCTTAAGTACTAAAAAATGCTAAAAACGTACTAGCATCTATCTGTCTGTCTATCTATCTATCTATCTAAGGGTCAATATCTATCTATCTATCTATTTGAGGGTCAATATCTATCTATCTATCTATCTATCTATCTATCTATCTATCTATCTATCTATCTATCTATCTATCTATCTATCTATCTGAGGGTCAATATCTATCTATCTATCTATCTATCTGAGGGTAAATATCTATCTATCTATATCTATCTATCTATCTGAGGGTAAATATCTATCTATCTATCTCTCTATCTATCTATCTGAGTGTCTATCTATCTATCTATCTATCTATCTATCTAGCAACTAAGTTAAACTTTTAACTACTTTAAACTACAAACTACTTTAAACTTTAAACTAATTTAAACTTTAAACTCATTTAAACTATAAACTACTTTAAACTATAAACTACTTTAAACTTTAAACGAATTTAAACTATAAACTACTTTAAACTTCAAACTACTTTAAACTATAAACTACTTTAAACTTTAAACGAATTTAAACTATAAACTAATTTAAACTTCAAACTACTTTAAAATTCAAACTAATTTAAACTTTAGACTAATTTAAACTTTAAACTAATTTAAACTATAAACTACTTTAAACTTCAAACTACTTTAAAATTCAAACTAATTTAAACTTTAGACTAATTTAAACTTTAAACTAATTTAAACTATAAACTAATTTAAACTTCAAACTACTTTAAACTTCAAACTTTCTGGTCCAAACTTTCACAAGCCAACTTAAAGTTTGTCTCATCTAACTTTTTCTAGTTATTATTATTATTATTATTATTCTTCTTACTCAGAAATTTCTATACGCTTACTCCTCCTAGAGCTTTTAAGCTACAGGCACCAAACTCGCACAGACCTTCAGACTAATCCCTAATAGTGTGCTATATCTTTTCTAACTGATCGGACTTACGGTTTTCCTAAAAATGACGATCAAACTCAGAAAAAACTCCCATTGACTTAACATTGCGGAATGTTCAGAAATTCAAATTCCAACTGACATTTTCACACACACACACAAAAAGGGCCTGTCAGCCCTGCATCTCTCCCTCTCTCTCCCTCAGAGGATTTCTTTTATCAAGCAGCCAAAAAGTAATGACCTAAAATCTTCCTAGCCACACGCTAAAACATGCTAAAAACATGCTAAGCATCATGCTAACACATGCTAAGCATTGACTAGCTAGGTGCTAAAACATGCTAAAATGTGCTAGCATCATGCTAACACATGCTAGCATCGCTTCAGCAAAGTGCTAAAAATGCTAAAAACATGCTAGCATCATGTTAACACATGCTAAGCATCGCCTAGCCAAGTTCTAAAAATGCTAAAAAGTGCTAAGCATCATGCTAACACATGCTAAGCATCGCCTAGCGAGCGCTAAAACATGCTAAAACGCGCTAAGCATCATGCTAACACATGCTAGCATCGCCTAGCCGAGCGCTAAAAATGCTAAAACGCAGCAAGCATCATGCTAACACATGCTAAGCATCGCCTAGCAGGCGCTAAAACATGCTAAAACGCAGCTAGCATCATGCTAACACATGCTAAGCATCGCCTAGCCGAAGTGCTAAAACATGCTAAAAACGCGCTAAGCATCATGCTAACACATGCTAGCATCGCCTAGCGAGCGCTAAAACATGCTAAAACGCAGCTAAGCATCATGCTAACACATGCTAGCATCGCCTAGCCGAGCGCTAAAACATGCTAAAAACGTGCTAAGCATCATGCTAACACATGCTAGCATCGCCTAGCTGAGTGCTAAAACATGCTAAAACGCATCAAGCATCATGCTAACACATGCTAAGCATCGCCTAGTGAAGTGCTAAAACATGCTAAAAACGTAGCTAAGCATCATGTTAACACATGTTAAGCATCGACTAGCTAAGTGCTAAAACATGCTAAAAACGTACTAGCATCATGCTAACACAAACTAATTTAAACTTTAGACTAATTTAAACTTTAAACTAATTTAAACTATAAACTAATTTAAACTTCAAACTACTTTAAACTTCAAACTACTTTAAACTTCAAACTTTCTGGTCCAAACTTTCACAAGCCAACTTAAAGTTTGTCTCGATCTAACTTTTTCTAGTTATTATTATTATTATTCTTCTTACTCTGAAATTTCTATATCTAACTCCTCCTAGAGCTTTTAAGCTACAGGCACCAAACTCGCACAGACCTTCAGACTAATCCCTAATAGTGTGCTATATCTTTTCTAACTGATCGGACTTACGGTTTTCCTAAAAATGACGATCAAACTCAGAAAAACTCCCATTGACTTAACATTGCGGAATGTTCAGAAATTCAAATTCCAACTGACATTTTCACACACACACACAAAAAGGGCCTGTCAGCCCTGCATCTCTCCCTCTCTCTCCCTCAGAGGATTTCTTTTATCAAGCAGCCAAAAAGTAATGACCTAAAATCTTCCTAGCCACACGCTTAAAACATGCTAAAAACATGCTAGCATCATGCTAACACATGCTAGCATTGACTAGCGAAGTGCTAAAACATGCTAAAAATGTGCTAGCATCATGCTAACACATGCTAGCATCGCCTAGCGAAGTGCTAAAACATGCTAAAACGTGCTAGCATCATGTTAACACATGCTAGCATCGCCTAGCAGGCGCTAAAACATGCTAAAACGTGCTAGCATCATGCTAACACATGCTAGCATCGCCTAGCAGGCGCTAAAACATGCTAAAAACGTGCTAGCATCATGCTAACACATGCTAGCATCGCCTAGCGAGCGCTAAAACATGCTAAAACGCGTAAGATCATGCTAACACATGCTAGCATCGCCTAGCGGCGCTAAAACATGCTAAAACGTGCTAGCATCATGCTAACACATGCTAGCATCGCCTAGCGGCGCTAAAACATGCTAAAAACGTCATAGCATCATGCTAACACATGCTAAGATCGCCTAGCCGAGCGCTAAAACATGCTAAAACGTGCTAGCATCATGCTAACACATGCTAGCATCGCCTAGCGAAGTGCTAAAACATGCTAAAACGTGCTAGCATCATGCTAACACATGCTAGCATCGCCTAGCGAGCGCTAAAACATGCTAAAAACGCAGCAAGATCATGCTAACACATGCTAGCATCGCCTAGCGAGCGCTAAAACATGCTAAAACGCGTTAGCATCATGCTAACACATGCTAGCATCGCCTAGCGAAGTGCTAAAACATGCTAAAAGCGTGCTAGCATCATGCTAACACATGCTAAGCATCGCCTAGCCGAGCGCTAAAACATGCTAAAAACGTGCTAGCATCATGCTAACACATGCTAGCATCGCCTAGCGGCGCTAAAACATGCTAAAATCGTCTAGCATCATGCTAACACATGCTAGCATCGCCTAGCCGGAGTGCTAAAACATGCTAAAAACATGCTAGCATCATGCTAACACATGTTAGCATCACCTAGCCGAAGTGCTAAAACATGCTAAAACGTAGCTAGCATCATGCTAACACATGCTAGCATCGCCAAGCCGAAGTGCTAAAAGATGCTAAAAACGTGCTAGCATCATGCTAACACATGCTAGTATCACCTAGCGAAGTACTAAAAAATGCTAAAAACGTGCTAGCATCTATCTGTCTGTCTATCTATCTATCTATCTATCTATCTATCTATCTATCTATCTATCTATCTATCTATCTGAGGGTCAATATCTATCTATCTATCTATCTATCTATCTATCTATCTATCTGAGGGTAAATATTTATCTATCTATATCTATCTATCTATCTGAGGGTAAATATCTATCTACCTATCTCTATCTATCTATCTGAGTGTCTATCTATCTATCTATCTATCTATCTATCTATCTATCTAATCTATCTATCTATCTATCTATACTATCTAACTACTTTAAACTTTAGCAACTAATTTAAACTTTAAACTACATTTAAACTATCAAACTACTTTAAACTTCAAACTACTTTAAACAATAAACTACTTTAAAATTCAAACTAATTTAAACTTTAGACTACTTTAAACTTTGAACTAATTTAATCTTCAAACTACTTTAAAATTCAAACTAATTTAAACTTTAGACTAATTTAAACTTTAAACTAATTTAAACTATAAACTAATTTAAACTTCAAACTAATTTAAACTTCAAACTAATTTAAACTTCAAACTAATTTAAACTTCAAACTAATTTAAACTATAAACAAATTTAAAATTCAAACTACTTTAAACTTCTTCAAACTTTCTGGTCCAAACTTTCACAAGCCAACTTAAAGTTTGTCTCGATCTAACTTTTTTTCTAGTTATTATTATTCTTCTTACTCTGAAATTTCTATATCTAACTCCTCCTAGAGCTTTTAAGCTACAGGCACCAAACTCGCACAGACCTTCAGACTAATCCCGAATAGTGTGCTATATCTTTTCTAACTGATCGGACTTACGGTTTTCCTAAAAATGACGATCAAACTCAGAAAAAACTCCCATTGACTTAACATTGCGGAATGTTCAGAAATTCAAATTCCAACTGACATTTTCACACACACACACACAAAAAGGGCCTGTCAGCCCTGCATCTCTCCCTCTCTCTCCCTCAGAGGATTTCTTTTATCAAGCAGCCAAAAAGTAATGACCTAAAATCTTCCTAGCCACACGCTTAAAACATGCTAAAACATGCTAGCATCATGCTAACACATGCTAGCATTGACTAGCGATGTGCTAAAACATGCTAAAAATGTGCTAGCATCATGCTAACACATGCTAGCATCGCCTAGCAAAGTGCTAAAAATGCTAAAACGTGCTAGCATCATGTTAACACATGCTAGCATCGCCTAGCGAGTGCTAAAACATGCTAAAAACATGCTATAGCATCATGCTAACACATGCTAAGCATCGCCTAGCAAGTGCTAAAACATGCTAAAACGCGCTAGCATCATGCTAACACATGCTAAGCATCGCCTAGCGGCGCTAAAACATGCTAAAAACGTGCTAAGCATCATGCTAACACATGCTAAGCATCGCCTAGCGAAGCGTTAAAACATGCTAAAAACGCGCTAGCATCATGCTAACACATGCTAGCATCGCCTAGCGAGCGCTAAAACATGCTAAAACGCGCTAGCATCATGCTAACACATGCTAGCATCGCCTAGCGAGCGCTAAAACATGCTAAAACGTGCATAGCATCATGCTAACACATGCTAAGCATCGCCTAGCGAGCGCTAAAACATGCTAAAAGCGTAGCTAGCATCATGCTAACACATGCTAGCATCGCCGTAGCGGAGTGCTAAAACATGCTAAAACATGCTAGCATCATGCTAACACATGCTAGCATCGCCTAGCCGAGCGCTAAAACATGCTAAAATCGTTCTAGCATCATGCTAACACATGCTAGCATCGCCTAGCGGAGTGCTAAAACATGCTAAAAACATGCTAGCATCATGCTAACACATGTTAGCATCACCTAGCCGAAGTGCTAAAACATGCTAAAAACGTGCTAGCATCATGCTAACACATGCTAGCATCGCCAAGGGAGTGCTAAAAGATGCTAAAAACGTGCCTAGCATCATGCTAACACATGCTAGTATCACCTAGTGAAGTACTAAAAAATGCTAAAAACGTGCTAGCATCTATCTGTCTATCTATCTATCTATCTATCTATCTATCTATCTATCTATCTATCTATCTATCTATCTATCTATCTATCTATCTATCTATCTATCTATCTATCTATTTGAGGGTCTCTATCTATCTATCTATCTATCTATCTGAGGGTAAATATTTATCTATCTATATCTATCTATCTATCTGAGGGTAAATATCTATCTACCTATCTCTCTATCTATCTATCTGAGTGTCTATCTATCTATCTATCTATCTATCTATCTATCTATCTATCTATCTATCTATCTATCTATCTAGCAACTAAGTTAAACTTTTAACTACTTTAAACTACAAACTACTTTAAACTTTAAACTAATTTAAACTTTAAACTCATTTAAACTATAAACTACTTTAAACTTCAAACTACTTTAAACAATAAACTACTTTAAAATTCAAACTAATTTAAACTTTAGACTACTTTAAACTTTGAACTAATTTAATCTTCAAACTACTTTAAAATTCAAACTAATTTAAACTTTAGACTAATTTAAACTTTAGACTAATTTAAACTTTAAACTAATTTAAACTTTAAACTAATTTAAACTATAAACTAATTTAAACTACAAACTAATTTAAACTTCAAACTAATTTAAACTATAAACAAATTTAAAATTCAAACTACTTTAAACTTCTTCAAACTTTCTGGTCCAAACTTTCACAAGCCAACTTAAAGTTTGTCTCGTGAACTCTGAACTTTTTTATTATTACTAGTTATTATTATTATTCTTCTTACTCTGAAATTTCTATATCTAACTCCTCCTAGAGCTTTTAAGCTACAGGCACCAAACTCGGCACAGACCTTCAGACTAATCCCGAATAGTGTGCTATATCTTTTCTAACTGATCGGACTTACGGTTTTCCTAAAAATGACGATCAAACTCAGAAAAAACTCCCATTGACTTAACATTGCGGAATGTTCAGAAATTCAAATTCCAACTGACATTTTCACACACACAGACACAAAAAGGGCCTGTCAGCCCTGCATCTCTCCTCTCTCTCTCCCTCAGAGGATTTCTTTTATCAAGCAGCCAAAAAGTAATGACCTAAAATCTTCCTAGCCACACGCTTAAAACATGCTAAAAACGTGCTAGCATCATGCTAACACATGCTAGCATTGACTAGCTGAGTGCTAAAACAAGCTAAAAATGTGCTAGCATCATGATAAAATCGCCTAGCGAGCGCTAAAACATGCTAAAACGTGCTAGCATCATGCTAACACATGCTAGCATCGCCTAGCTGAAGTGCTAAAACATGCTAAAAGCGTCTAGCATACGCCTAGCAAAGTGCTAAAAAATGCTAAAACGCGCTAAAACGTGCTAAGCATCATGCTAACACATGCTAGCATCGCCTAGCTAAAGTGCTAAAAACGTGCTAAGCATCATGCTAACACATGCTAGCATCGCCTAGCGAGCGCTAAAACATGCTAAAAACGTGCATAGCATCATGCTAACACATGCTAGCATCGCCTAGCGAAGCGCTAAAACATGCTAAAAACGTGCTAGCATCATGCTAACACATGCTAGCATCGCCTAGCGAAGTGCTGAAAACATGCTGAAAACGTGTTAGCATCATGGTAACACATGCTAAGCATCGCCTAGCGAAGTGCTAAAAAATTCTAAAAACGTGATACCATCATGCTAACACATGTTAGCATCGCCTAGCGAAGTGCTAAAATATGCTAAAAGCGTGCTAGCATCATGCTAACACATGCTAGCATCATCTAGCTAAGTGCTAAAACATGCTAAAACGTGCTAGCATCATGCTAACACATGCTAGCATTGCCTAGCTAAGTGCTAAAACATGCTAAAAACGTGCTAGCATCTATGCTAACTGAGGGTCAATATCTATCTATCTATCTATTTGAGGGTCAATATCTATCTATCTATCTATCTGAGGGTCAATATCTATCTATCTCTCTCTATCTATCTATCTATCTGAGGGTAAATATCTATCTATCTATCTATCTATCTATCTATCTATCTGTATCTATCTATCTATCTATCTATCTATCTATCTATCTATCTATCTATCTAGCAACTAAGTTAAACTTTTAAACTACTTTAAACTACAAACTACTTTAAACTTTAAACTAATTTAAACTACAAACTACTTTAAACTAATTTAAACTTTAAACTCATTTAAACTTCAAACTACTTTAAACTTCAAACTACTTTAAACTATAAACTACTTTAAACTACTTTAAACTAATTTAAACTTCAAACTACTTTAAACTTCTTCAAACTTTCTGGTCCAAACTTTCACAAGCCAACTTAAAGTTTGTCTCGATCTAACTTTTTCTAGTTCAGCTATTATTCTTCTTAGCTGTGAAATTTCTATATCTAACTCCTCCTAGAGCTTTAACTCCACATGACTCCAAACTCGGCTCAGACACTTCAAACTGTTCTGACTCGAGTTGCTATATCTTTTCTAACTGATCGGACTTACGGTTTTCCTAAAAATGACGATCAAACTCGGAAAAACTCCCATTGACTTAACATTGCGGAATGTTCAGAAATTTAAATCTCAACTGACATTTTCACACACACAGACAAAAAGGGCCTGTCAGCCCTGCATCTCTCCTCTCTCTCTCCCTCATTGCATAGATATTTTGTATTGAACATAGCTCTGGATCACAGTGTCATAGAGACAAGGGGCAGGCTCATTTTACTCAGACGACCAATCAGTCTCTCGGGATCATTGTGAAGCTATCAAGCCACGCCCTAGCAACAATTTAAAGCACCTTAGCAACAACTCCCATAGACTTCTAATGAAAGACATCAAAGGGATATCTCCGGATAGAAGTGTCATAGAAACACAAGGGTGGTCTCGTTTGACTCGGGGCAGCAAACAGCCAATCATGAATCACCTCAACACTTCCTAGCCCCTCCCTAGCAACCATTGTCGAGCACCTTAACAACCAAAATCCATAGAGGGATATCTTCCATTCTGAATGTCACAGAGGCATGGGAGTTGGTTTATATCATTCATACTGACAAGCAGCCTTTGGAGTTTCATGATTGGCAGCTGTCAAGCCACTCCCTAGCAACTAAACAGAGTACCCTAGCAACCGCTTAGCAATAACTATATCTCTGCACCAGAAAATCAGAGAGACTTCTGGGTTCATTTATTTCAATCAGGATGGCAAGGAGACTTGATAAGTATCACTATGGTAACTGCCTAGCAACCACATGGGGTTACCCTAGCAACCGAGTAACAAATCACATATCTCTGCACCAGAAAATCAGAGAGACTTCTGGGTTGATTTATTTCAATCAGGATGGCAAGGAGACTTGATAAGTATCACTATGGTAACTGCCTAGCAACCACATGGGGTTACCTTAGCAACCGAGTAACAAATCACATATCTCTGCATCAGAAAAACGTAGAGACTTCCGGATTGACTTATTTCAATCAGGATGGCAAGGAGACTTCATTAGTATCACTATGGTAACTGCCTAGCAACCAGATGGGGTTACCCTAGCAACCGAGTAACAAATCACATATCTCTGCACCAGATAATCGTAGAGACTTCTGGGTTGATTTATTTCAATCAGGATGTCAAGGAGACTTGACAAGTATCACTATGGTAACTGCCTAGCAACCACATGGGGTTACCCTAGCAACTGAGTAACAAATCACATATCTCTGACCCAGAAAATCGTAGAGACTTCTGGGTTGGTTTATTTCAATCAGGATGTCAAGAAGACTTGATAAGTATCACTATGGTGACTGCCTAACAACCAGATGGGGTTACCCTAGCAACCGAGTAACAAATCACATATCTCTGACCCAGAAAATCGTAGAGACTTCTGGGTTGGTTTATTTCAATCAGGATGTCAAGAAGACTTGATAAGTATCACTATGGTGACTGCCTAACAACCAGATGGGGTTACCCTAGCAACCGAGTAACAAATCACATATCTCTGCACCAGAAAATCAGAGAGACTTCTGGGTTGATTTATTTCAATCAGGATGGCAAGGAGACTTGATAAGTATCACTATGGTAACTGCCTAGCAACCACATGGGGTTACCTTAGCAACCGAGTAACAAATCACATATCTCTGCATCAGAAAAACGTAGAGACATCCGGATTGACTTATTTCAATCAGGATGGCAAGGACACTTCATTAGTATCACTAAGGTAACTGCCTAGCAACCAGATGGGGTTACCCTAGCAACCGAGTAACAAATCAAATATCTCTGCACCAGAAAATCATAGAGACTTCTGGGTTGATTTATTTCAATCAGGATGTCAATGAGACTTGATAAGTATCACTATGGTAACTGCCTAGCAACCACATTGGGTTACCCTAGCAACCGAGTAACAAATCACATATCTCTGGACCAGAAAATCGTAGAGACTTCTGGGTTGGTTTATTTCAATCAGGATGTCAAGAACACTTGATAAGTATCACTATGGTGACTGCCTAACAACCAGATGGGGTTACCCTAGCAACCGAGTAACAAATCACATATCTCTGCAACAGAAAATCGTAGAGACTTCTGGGTTGATTTATTTCAATCAGGATGGCAAGAAGACTTGATAAGTATCACTATGGTAACTGCCTAGCAACCATATGGGGTTACCCTAGCAACCGAGTAACAAATCACATATCTCTGCAACAGAACAACATAAAGACTTCTGGCTTTGTTCATGGGACTCAGGGTAGCAAGGATCAATCAATCAATCAATCAATCATCTATCTATCTATCTATCTATCTGAGGGTCAATATCTATCTATCTATCTATCTATCTGTCTCTCTGTCTGTCTGTTGTCTATCTATCTATCTGAGGGTCAATGTCTATCTATCTATCGATCTATCTATCTATCTGAGGGTAAATATCTATCTATCTATCTATCTCTCTATCTATCTGAGTGTCTGTCTATCTATCTATCTATCTATCTGTCTCTCTGTCTGTCTGTTGTCTATCTATCTATCTGAGGGTCAATGTCTATCTATCTATCGATCTATCTATCTATCTGAGGGTAAATATCTATCTATCTATCTCTCTATCTATCTGAGTGTCTGTCTATCTATCTATCTATCTAGCAACTAAGTTAAACTTTAAACTAATTTAAACTAAACTAATTTAAACTATAAACTACTTTAAACTATAAACTACTTTAAACTAATTTAAACTAATTTAAACTTCAAACTAATTTAAACTACAAACTAATTTATACTTCAAACTAATTTAAACTACAAACTAATTTAAACTATAAACTACTTTAAACTTTAAACTAATTTAAACTTCAAACTACTTTAAACTTCTTCAAACTTTCTGGTCCAAATTTTCACAAGCCAACTTAAAGTTTGTCTCGACGAACTTTTTTTTTCTAGTTATTATTATTATTCTTACTCTGAAATTTCTATATCTAACTCCTCCTAGAGCTTTTAAGCTACAGGCACCAAACTCGGCACAGACCTTCAGACTAATCCCGAATAGTGTGCTATATCTTTTATAACTGATCGGACTTACGGTTTTCCTAAAATGACGATCAAACTCGGAAAAAACTCCCATTGACTTAACATTGCGGAATGTTCAGAAATTCAAATTCCAACTGACATTTTCACACACACAGACAAAAAGGGCCTGTCAGCCCTGCATCTCTCCCTCTCTCTCCCTCAGAGGATTTCTTTTATCAAGCAGCCAAAAAGTAATGACCTAAAATCTTCCTAGCCACACGCTAAAACATGCTAAAAACATGCTAGCATCTATCTGAGGGTCAATATCTATCATCTATCTATCTATCTATCTATCTATCTATCTATCTATCTATCTATCTATCTATCTATCTGAGGGTAAATATCTATCTCTCGCTCTCTATCTATCTATCTATCTATCTATCTATCTATCTGAGGATAAATATCTATCTATCTATATCTATCTCTCTATATATCTAAGGGTAAATATCTATCTATCTATCTATCTATCTATCTATCTATCTATCTATCTATCTATCTATCTATCTATCTATCTATCTATCTATCTATCTATCTATCTATCTATCTATCTAGCAACTAAGTTAAACTTTTTTAACACTACACTGTAGAACTGGCTCATTAGAGTCATTCATTTGGGAATCAGAGTAAACTGGTCACACTGTAAGTTTCACATTGTAGATTCAAAAGAACCGGCTCATTAGAGTCATTCATTTGGGAATCAGACTAAACTGGTCACACTGTAAGTTTCACATTGTAGATTCAAAAGAACCGGCTCATTAGAGTCATTAATTTGGGAATCAGACTACACTGGTCACACTGTATATTTCACATTGTAGATTCAAAAGAACCGGCTCATTAGAGTCATTAATTTGGGAATCAGACTACACTGGTCACACTGTATGTTTCACATTTTAGATTCAAAAGAACTGGCTCATTAGAGTCATTAATTTGGGAATCAGACTACACTGGTCACACTGTATGTTTCACACTGTAGATTCAAAAGAACCGGCTCATTAGAGTCATTAATTTGGGAATCAGACTACACTGGTCACACTGTATGTTTCACACTGTAGATTCAAAAGAACCGGCTCATTAGAGTCATTTGTTTGGGAATCAATCTACACTGGTCACACAGTATGTTTTACACTGTGGATTCAAATGAACCGGCTCATTAGAGTCATTAATGTTGTAATCAGACTACACTGCTCACACTGTATGTTTCATACTGTAGATTCAAAAGAACCGGCTCATTAGAGTCATTTGTTTGGGAATCAGTCTACACTGGTAACACATGCTAGCATCGCCTAGCGAAGTGCTAAAACATGCTAAAAAAGTGCTAGCATCATGCTAACACATGCTAGCATCACCTAGCGAAGTTCTAAAACATGCTAAAAATGTACTAGCATCATGCTAACACATGCTAGCATCACCTAGCGAAGTGCTAAAACATGCTAAAAACGTGCTAGCATCATGCTAACACATGCTGGCATCGCCTTGCGGAGTGCTAAAACATGCTAAAAACGTGCTAGCTTCATGCTAATACATGCTAGCATCACCTAGCGAAGTACTAAACAATGCTAAAACGTGCTAGCATCTATCTGTCTGTCTATCTATCTATCTATCTATCTGATGGTCAATATCTATCTATATATCTATCTATCTATTTGAGGGTCAATATCTATCTATCTATCTATCTATCTATCTATCTATCTATCTATCTATCTATCTATCTATCTATCTATCTATCTATCTATCTATCTATCTATCTATCTATCTATCTATCTAGCTATCTATTTGAGGGTCAATATCTATCTATCTATCTATCTATCTGAGGGCAAATATCTATCTATCTATATCTATCTATCTATCTGAGGGTAAATATCTATCTATCTATCTCTATCTATCTATCTATCTGAGTTTCTATCTATCTATCTATCTATCTATCTATCTATCTATCTATCTATCTATCTATCTATCTATCTATCTATCTAGCAACTAAGTTAAACTTTTAACTACTTTAAACTACAAACTACTTTAAACTTTAAACTAATTTAAACTTTAAACTTATTTAAACTATAAACTACTTTAAACTTCATACTACTTTAAACTATAAACTACTTTAAAATTCAAACTAATTTAAACTTTAGACTAATTTAAACTTTAAACAATTTTAAACTATAAACTAATTTAAACTTCAAACTATTTTAAAATTCAAACTAATTTAAACTTTAGACTAATTTAAACTTTAAACTAATTTAAACTATAAACTACTTTAAACTTCAAACTACTTTAAAATTCAAACTAATTTAAACTTTAGACTAATTTAAACTTTAAACTAATTTAAACTATAAAATAATTTAAACTTCAAACTACTTTAAACTTCTTCAAACTTTCTGCTCCAAACTTTCACAAGCCAACTTAAAGTTTGTCTCGACGAACTTTTTCTAGTTATTATTATTATTCTTCTGAGACTAAAATTACCAAGACTAACTCCTCCTAGAGCTTTTAAGCTACAGGCACCAAACTCGGCACAGACCTTCAGACTAATCCCTAATAGTGTGCTATATCTTTTCTAACTGATCGGACTTACGGTTTTCCTAAAAATGATGATCAAACTCGAAAAAACTCCCATTGACTTAACATTGCGGAATGTTCAGAAATTCAAATTCCAACTGACATTTTCACACACACAGACAAAAAGGGCCTGTCAGCCCTGCATCTCTCCCTCTCTCTCCCTCAGAGGATTTCTTTTATCAAGCAGCCAAAAAGTAATGACATAAAATCTTCCTAGCCACACGCTAAAACATGCTAAAAACGTGCTAGCATCTATCTGAGGGTCAATATCTATCTATCTATCTATCTATCTATCTATCTATCTATCTATCTATCTATCTATCTATCTATCTATCTATCTATCTATCTATCTGAGGGTAAATATCTATCTCTCTCTCTCTATCTATCTATATCTATCTCTCTATATATCTAAGGGTAAATATCTATCTATCTATCTATCTATCTATCTATCTATCTATCTATCTATCTATCTATCTATCTATCTATCTATCTATCTATCTATCTATCTATCTATCAACTAAGTTAAACTTTTTAACACTACACTGTAGAACTGGCTCATTAGAGTCATTCATTTGGGAATCAGACTACACTGGTCACACTGTATGTTTCACATTGTAGGTTCAAAAGAACTGGCTCATTAGAGTCATTCATTTGGGAATCAGACTACACTGGTCACACTTTATGGTTCACATTGTAGATTCAAAAGAACTGGCTCATTAGAGTCATTCATTTGGGAATCAGACTACACTGGTCACACTGTATGTTTCACACTGTAGATTCAAAAGAACCGGCTCATTAGAGTCATTAATTTGGGAATCAGACTACACTGGTCACACTGTATGTTTCACACTGTAGAGTCAAAAGAACCGGCTCATTAGAGTCATTAATTTGGGAACACACAAAGACAAAAAGGGCCTGTCAGCCCTGCATCTCTCCCTCTCTCTCCCTCATTGCATAGGGATTTTGTATTGAACATAGCTCTGGATCACAGTGTCATAGAGACAAGGGGCGGGCTCATTTTACTCAGACGACCAATCAGTCTCTCGGATCATTGTGAAGCTATCAAGCCACGCCCTAGCAACAATTTAAAGCACCTTAGCAACAACTCCCATAGACTTCTAATGAAAGATATCAAAGGGATATCTCCGGATAGAAGTGTCATAGAAACACAAGGCTGGTCTCGTTTGACTCGGGACAGCAAACAGCCAATCATGAATCACCTCAACACTTCCTAGCCCCTCCCTAACAACCATTGTCGAGCACCTTAACAACCAAAATCCATAGAGGGATATCTTCCATTCTGAATGTCACAGAGGCATGGGAGTTGGTTTATATCATTCATACTGACAAGCAGCCTTTGGAGTTTCATGATTGGCAGCTGTCAAGCCACTCCCTAGCAACTAAACAGAGTACCCTAGCAACCGTTTAGCAATAACTATATCTCTGCACCAGAAAATCAGAGAGACTTCTGGGTTGATTTATTTCAATCAGGATGGCAAGGAGACTTGATAAGTATCACTATGGTAACTGCCTAGCAACCACATGGGGTTACCTTAGCAACCAAGTAACAAATCACATATCTCTGCATCAGAAAAACGTAGAGACTTCCGGATTGACTTATTTCAATCAGGATGGCAAAGAGACTTCATTAGTATCACTATGGTAACTGCCTAGCAACCAGATGTGGTTACCCTAGCAACCAAGTAACAAATCACATATCTCTGCACCAGATAATCGTAGAGACTTCTGGGTTGATTTATTTCAATCAGGATGTCAAGGAGACTTGATAAATATCACTATGGTAACTGCCTAGCAACCACATTGGGTTACCCTAGCAACCGAGTAACAAATCACATATCTCTGGACCAGAAAATCGTAGAGACTTCTGGGTTGGTTTATTTCAATCAGGATGTCAAGAAGACTTGATAAGTATCACTATGGTGACTGCCTAACAACCAGATGGTATTGTATTACCTTGGTAACTGCATAGCAACCACACGGGCTTACCCTAGCGACCAAGCGACAAATCACATATTTCTGCACCAGAAAATCGAACAGACTTCTGGGTTGATTTATTTACGACCATAATTTTGCTCTTTTCAAGTTATAACATGCTGTTTCACGAGTTTTGCCACGGCAAGCACCACTCACATTTTCTTCAGGAAATGTACATTCTAGTTAAGTTGGCTTGTGAAAGCCAACTTACTGAAATCCTATTTAAACTTATTATTATTATTATTATTATTATTATTCTTACTCTGAAATTTCTATATCTAACTCCTCCTAGAGCTTTTAAGCTACAGGCACCAAACTCGGCACAGACCTTCAGACTAATCCCTAATAGTGTGCTATATCTTTTCTAACTGATCGGACTTACGGTTTTCCTAAAATGACGATCAAACTCGAAAAACTCCCATTGACTTAACATTGCGGAATGTTCAGAAATTCAAATTCCAACTGACATTTTCACACATACACACACAAAAGGGCCTGTCAGCCCTGCATCTCTCCCTCTCTCTCCCTCAGAGGATTTCTTTTATCAAGCAGCCAAAAAGTAATGACCTAAAATCTTCCTAGCCACACGCTAAAACATGCTAAAAATGTGCTAGCATCTATCTGAGGGTCAATATCTATCTATCTATCTATCTATCTATCTATCTATCTATCTATCTATCTATCTATCTATCTATCTATCTATCTATCTATCTATCTGAGGGTAAATATCTATCTCTCTATCTATCTATCTGAGGATAAATATCTATCTATCTATCTATCTATCTATCTATCTATCTATCTATCTATCTATCTATCTATCTATCTATCTATCTATCTATCTATCTATCTATCTATCTATCTATCTATCTATCTATCTATCTAGCAACTAAGTTAAACTTTTTAACACTACACTGTAGAACCGCTCATTAGAGTCATTCATTTGGGAATCAGACTACACTGGTCACACTGTATGTTTCACATTGTAGATTCAAAAGAACTGGCTCATTAGAGTCATTCATTTGGGAATCAGACTACACTGGTCACACTGTATGTTTCACATTGTAGATTCAAAAGAACCGGCTCATTAGAGTCATTAATTTGGGAATCAGACTACACTGGTCACACTGTATGTTTCACATTGTAGATTCAAAAGAACCGGCTCATTAGAGTCATTAATTTGGGAATCAGACTACACTGGTCACACTGTATGTTTTACATTGTAGATTCAAAAGAACTGGCTCATTAGAGTCATTAATTTGGGAATCAGACTACACTGGTCACACTGTATGTTTCACATTGTAGATTCAAAAGAACCGGCTCATTAGAGTCATTAATTTGGGAATCAGACTACACTGGTCACACTGTATGTTTTACATTGTAGATTCAAAAGAACCGGCTCATTAGAGTCATTAATTTGGGAATCAGACTACACTGGTCACACTGTATGTTTCACATTGTAGATTCAAAAGAACCGGCTCATTAGAGTCATTAATTTGGGAATCAGACTACACTGGTCACACTGTATGTTTCACATTGTAGATTCAAAAGAACCGGCTCATTAGAGTCATTCATTTGGGAATCAGATTACACTGGTCACACTGTAAGTTTCACATTGTAGATTCAAAAGAACCGGCTCATTAGAGTCATTAATGTTGTAATCAGATTACACTGGTCACACTGTATGTTTCACACTGTAGATTCAAAAGAACCGGCTCATTAGAGTCATTAATTTGGGAATCAGACTACAGTGGTCACACTGTATGTTTCACACTGTGGATTCAAAAGAACTGGCTCATTAGAGTCATTAATGTTGTAATCAGACTACACTGGTCACACTGTATGTTTCACACTGTAGATTAAAAAGAACCGGCTCATTAGAGTCATTAATGTTGTAATCAGACTACACTGCTCACACTGTATGTTTCACACTGTAGATTCAAAAGAACTGGCTCATTAGAGTCATTAATGTTGTAATCAGACTACACTGCTCACACTGTATGTTTCACACTGTAGATTCAAAAGAACCGGCTCATTAGAGTAATTTGTTTGGGAATCAGACTACACTGGTCACACTGTATGTTTCACACTGTGGATTCAAAAGAACTGGCTCATTAGAGTCATTAATTTGGGAATCAGACTACACTGGTCACACTGTATGTTTGAAGTTTAAGTGCTAAAACAAGCTAAAAATGTGCTAGCATCATGCTAAATTCGCCTAGCGAAGTGCTAAAACGTGCTAGCATCATGTTAACACATGTTAGCATCGCCTAGCGAAGTGCTAAAACATGCTAAAAACGTGCTAGCATCACCTAGCGAAGTGCAAAAAAATGCTAAAAACGTGCTAGCATCATGCTAACACATGCTAGCATCGCCTAGCGAAGTGCTAAAACATCCTAAAACGTGCTAGCATCATGTTAACACATGCTAGCATCGCCTAGCGAAGTGCTAAAACATGCTAAAAACGTGCTAGCATCATGCTAACACATGCTAGCATTGCCTAGCGAAGTGCTAAAAAATTCTAAAAACGTGTTAACATAATGCTAACACATGCTAGCATAGCCTATTGAAGTGCTAAAACATGCTAAAAACGTGCTAGCATCATGCTAACACATGCTAGCATCGCCTAGCGGAGTGTTAAAACATGCTAAAAACGTGCTAGCATCATGCTAACACATGCTAGCTTCGCCTAGCAAAGTGCTAAAACATTCTAAAACGTGTCTATCTATCTATGTATCTATCTGAGTGTCTATCTCTCTATCTATCTATCTATCTATCTATCTAGCAACTAAGTTAAACTTTAAACTACTTTAATCTACAAACTAGTTTAAACTTTAAACTACTTTAAACTATAAACTACTTTAAACTATAAACTACTTTAAACTAATTTAAACTTCAAACTACTTTAAACTTCTTCAAACTTTCTGGTCCAAACTTTCACAAGCCAACTTAAAGTTTGTCTCTAATCTGAACTTTTTTTCTAGTTATTAAGTTGGCTTGTGAGAGCCAACTTACTGAAATCCTATTTAAACTTATTATTATTATTATTATTATTATTATTCTTCTGAGACTAAAATTACCAAGACTAACTCCTCCTAGAGCTTTTAAGCTACAGGCACCAAACTCGGCACAGACCTTCAGACTAATCCCGAATAGTGTGCTATATCTTTTCTAACTGATCGGACTTACGGTTTTCCTAAAAATGATGATCAAACTCGGAAAAACTCCCATTGACTTAACATTGCGGAATGTTCAGAAATTCAAATTCCAACTGACATTTTCACACACACAGACAAAAAGGGCCTGTCAGCCCTGCATCTCTCCCTCTCTCTCTCCCTCAGAGGATTTCTTTTATCAAGCAGCCAAAAAGTAATGACCTAAAATCTTCCTAGCCACACACTAAAACATGCTAAAAACGTGCTAGCATCTATCTGAGGGTCAATATCTATCTATCTATCTAAATATCTAAATATCTATCTATCTATCTATCTGAGGGTAAATATCTATCTCTCTCTCTCATCTATCTATATCTATCTCTATATATCTAAGGGTAAATATCTATCTATCTATCTATCTATCTATCTATCTATCTAGCAACTAAGTTAAACTTTTTAACACTACACTGTAGAACTGGCTCATTAGAGTCATTCATTTGGGAATCAGACTAAACTGGTCACACTGTATGTTTCACATTGTAGATTCAAAAGAACTGGCTCATTAGAGTCATTAATTTGGGAATCAGACTACACTGGTCACACTGTATGTTTCACATTGTAGATTCAAAAGAACTGGATCATTAGAGTCATTAATTTGGGAATCAGACTACACTGGTCACACTGTATGTTTCACATTGTAGATTCAAAAGAACTGGCTCATTAGAGTCATTAATTTGGGAATCAGACTACACTGGTCACACTGTATGTTTCACACTGTAGATTCAAAAGAACTGGATCATTAGAGTCATTCATTTGGGAATCAGACTACACTGGTCACACTGTATGTTTCACACTGTAGATTCAAAAGAACTGGATCATTAGAGTCATTCATTTGGGAATCAGACTACACTGGTCACACTGTATGTTTCACACTGTAGAGTCAAAAGAACCGGCTCATTAGAGTCATTAATTTGGGAACACACACAGACAAAAAGGGCCTGTCAGCCCTGCATCTCTCCTCTCTCTCTCCCTCATTGCATAGGGATTTTGTATTGAACATAGCTCTGGATCACAGTGTCATAGAGACAAGGGGCGGGCTCATTTTACTCAGACGACCAATCAGTCTCTCGGGATCATTGTGAAGCTATCAAGCCACGCCCTAGCAACAATTTAAAGCACCTTAGCAACAACTCCCATAGACTTCTAATGAAAGATATCAAACGGATATCTCCGGATAGAAGTGTCATAGAAACACAAGGGTGGTCTCGTTTGACTCGGGGCAGCAAACAGCCAATCATGAATCACCTCAACACTTCCTAGCCCCTCCCTAGCAACCATTGTCGAGCACCTTAACAACCAAAATCCATAGAGGGATATCTTCCATTCTGAATGTCACAGAGGCATGGGAGTTGGTTTATATCATTCATACTGACAAGCAGCCTTTGGAGTTTCATAATTGGCAGCTGTCAAGCCACTCCCTAGCAACTAAACAGAGTACCCTAGCAACCGTTTAGCAATAACTATATCTCTGCACCAGAAAATCAGAGAGACTTCTGGGTTCATTTATTTCAAGCAGGATGGCAAGGAGACTTGATAAGTATCACTATGGTAACTGCCTAGCAACCACATGGGGTTACCCTAGCAACCGAGTAACAAATCACATATCTCTGCACCAGAAAATCAGAGAGACTTCTGGGTTGATTTATTTCAATCAGGATGGCAAGGAGACTTGATAAGTATCACTATGGTAACTGCCTAGCAACCACATGGGGTTACCTTAGCAACCGAGTAACAAATCACATATCTCTGCATCAGAAAAACGTAGAGACTTCCGGATTGACTTATTTCAATCAGGATGGCAAAGAGACTTCATTAGTATCACTATGGTAACTGCCTAGCAACCAGATGTGGTTACCCTAGCAACCAAGTAACAAATCACATATCTCTGCACCAGATAATCGTAGAGACTTCTGGGTTGATTTATTTCAATCAGGATGTCAAGGAGACTTGATAAATATCACTATGGTAACTGCCTAGCAACCACATTGGGTTACCCTAGCAACCGAGTAACAAATCACATATCTCTGGACCAGAAAATCGTAGAGACTTCTGGGTTGGTTTATTTCAATCAGGATGTCAAGAAGACTTGATAAGTATCACTATGGTGACTGCCTAACAACCAGATGGGGTTACCCTAGCAACCGAGTAACAAATCACATATCTCTGCACCAGAAAATCAGAGAGATTTCTGGGTTGATTTATTTCAATCAGGATGGCAAGGAGACTTGATAAGTATCACTATGGTAACTGCCTAGCAACCAGATGGGGTTACCCTAGCAACCGAGTAACAAATCACATATCTCTGCACCAGATAATCGTAGAGACTTCTGGGTTGATTTATTTCAATCAGGATGTCAAGGAGACTTGACAAGTATCACTATGGTAACTGCCTAGCAACCACATTGGGTTACCCTAGCAACCGAGTAACAAATCACATATCTCTGGACCAGAAAATCGTAGAGACTTCTGGGTTGGTTTATTTCAATCAGGATGTCAAGAAGACTTGATAAGTATCACTATGGTGACTGCCTAACAACCAGATGGGGTTAGCCTAGCAACCGAGTAACAAATCACATATCTCTGCACCAGAAAATCAGAGAGACTTCTGGGTTGATTTATTTCAATCAGGATGGCAAGGAGACTTGATAAGTATCACTATGGTAACTGCCTAGCAACCACATGGGGTTACCTTAGCAACCGAGTAACAAATCACATATCTCTGCATCAGAAAAACGTAGAGACTTCCGGATTGACTTATTTCAATCAGGATGGCAAGGACACTTCATTAGTATCACTAAGGTAACTGCCTAGCAACCAGATGGGGTTACCCTAGCAACCGAGTAACAAATCAAATATCTCTGCACCAGAAAATCATAGAGACTTCTGGGTTGATTTATTTCAATCAGGATGTCAATGAGACTTGATATGTATCACTATGGTAACGGTCTAGCAACCATATTGGGTTACCCTAGCAACCGAGTAACAATTCACATATCTCTGGACCAGAAAATCGTAGAGACTTCTGGGTTGGTTCATTTCAATCAGGATGTCAAGAACACTTGATAAGTATCACTATGGTGACTGCCTAACAACCAGATGGGGTTACCTTAGCAACCGAGTAACAAATCACATATCTCTGCATCAGAAAAACGTAGAGACTTCCGGATTGACTTATTTCAATCAGGATGGCAAAGAGACTTCATTAGTATCACTATGGTAACTGCCTAGCAACCAGATGTGGTTACCCTAGCAACCAAGTAACAAATCACATATCTCTGCACCAGATAATCGTAGAGACTTCTGGGTTGATTTATTTCAATCAGGATGTCAAGGAGACTTGATAAGTATCACTATGGTAACTGCCTAGCAACCACATTGGGTTACCCTAGCAACCGAGTAACAAATCACATATCTCTGGACCAGAAAATCGTAGAGACTTCTGGGTTGGTTTATTTCAATCAGGATGTCAAGAAGACTTGATAAGTATCACTATGGTGACTGCCTAACAACCAGATGGGGTTACCCTAGCAACCGAGTAACAAATCACATATCTCTGCACCAGAAAATCAGAGAGATTTCTGGGTTGATTTATTTCAATCAGGATGGCAAGGAGACTTGATAAGTATCACTATGGTAACTGCCTAGCAACCAGATGGGGTTACCCTAGCAACCGAGTAACAAATCACATATCTCTGCACCAGATAATCGTAGAGACTTCTGGGTTGATTTATTTCAATCAGGATGTCAAGGAGACTTGACAAGTATCACTATGGTAACTGCCTAGCAACCACATTGGGTTACCCTAGCAACCGAGTAACAAATCACATATCTCTGGACCAGAAAATCGTAGAGACTTCTGGGTTGGTTTATTTCAATCAGGATGTCAAGAAGACTTGATAAGTATCACTATGGTGACTGCCTAACAACCAGATGGGGTTAGCCTAGCAACCGAGTAACAAATCACATATCTCTGCACCAGAAAATCAGAGAGACTTCTGGGTTGATTTATTTCAATCAGGATGGCAAGGAGACTTGATAAGTATCACTATGGTAACTGCCTAGCAACCACATGGGGTTACCTTAGCAACCGAGTAACAAATCACATATCTCTGCATCAGAAAAACGTAGAGACTTCGGATTGACTTATTTCAATCAGGATGGCAAGGACACTTCATTAGTATCACTAAGGTAACTGCCTAGCAACCAGATGGGGTTACCCTAGCAACCGAGTAACAAATCAAATATCTCTGCACCAGAAAATCATAGAGACTTCTGGGTTGATTTATTTCAATCAGGATGTCAATGAGACTTGATATGTATCACTATGGTAACGGTCTAGCAACCATATTGGGTTACCCTAGCAACCGAGTAACAAATCACATATCTCTGGACCAGAAAATCGTAGAGACTTCTGGGTTGGTTCATTTCAATCAGGATGTCAAGAACACTTGATAAGTATCACTATGGTGACTGCCTAACAACCAGATGGGGTTACCCTAGCAACCGAGTAACAAATCACATATCTCTGCAACAGAAAATCGTAGAGACTTCTGGGTTGATTTATTTCAATCAGGATGGCAAGAAGACTTGATAAGTATCACTATGGTAACTGCCTAGCAACCATATGGGGTTACCCTAGCAACCGAGTAACAAATCACATATCTCTGCAACTGAACAACATAAAGACTTCTGGCTTTGTTCTTGGGACTCAGGGTAGCAAGGATCAATCCATCCATCAATCAATCCATCCATCTATCTATCTATCTATCTGAGGGTCAATATCTATCTATCTATCTATCTATCTATCTGAGGGTCAATGTCTATCTATCTATCGATCTATCTATCTATCTATCTGAGGGTAAATATCTATCTATCTCTCTATCTGAGTGTCTGTCTATCTATCTATCTATCTATCTATCTATCTATCTATCTAGCAACTAAGTTAAACTTTAAACTACTTTAAACAAATTTAAACTAAACTAATTTAAACTATAAACTACTTTAAACTAATTTAAACTAATTTAAACTTCAAACTAATTTAAACTACAAACTAATTTATACTTCAAACTAATTTAAACTACAAACTAATTTAAACTATAAACTACTTTAAACTTTAAACTAATTTAAACTAATTTAAACTTCAAACTACTTTAAACTTCTTCAAACTTTCTGGTCCAAACTTTCACAAGCCAACTTAAAGTTTGTCTCGATCGAACTTTTTTTCTAGTTATTATTATTCTTCTGAGACTAAAATTACCAAGACTAACTCCTCCTAGAGCTTTTAAGCTACAGGCACCAAACTCGGCACAGACCTTCAGACTAATCTCGAATAGTGTGCTATATCTTTTCTAACTGATCGGACTTACGGTTTTCCTAAAACTGATGATCAAAACTGGAAAAACTCCCATTGACTTAACATTGCGGAATGTTCAGAAATTTAAATCCAAACTGACATTTTCACACACACAGACAAAAAGGGCCTGTCAGCCCTGCATCTCTCCCTCTCTCTCACCCTCAGAGGATTTATTTTATCAAGCAGCCAAAAAGTAATGACCTAAAATCTTCATAGCCACACGCTAAAACATGCTAAAAACGTGCTAGCATCATGCTAACACATGCTAGCATCGCCTAGCGAAGTGCTAAAACATGCTAAAAGCGTCTAGCATACGCCTAGCGAGTGCTAAAAATGCTAAAACGTCTCTAGCATCATGCTAACACATGCTAGCATCGCCTAGCGAAGTGCTAAAACATGCTAAAAGCGTCTAGCATCATGCTAACACATGCTAGCATCGCCTAGCGAAGTCGTTAAAACATGCTAAAACGCTGCTAGATCGCCTAGCGAAGTGCTAAAAATGCTTAAAACGTCTAGCATCATGTTAACACATCTTAGCATCACCTAGCGAAGTCGCTAGAACGTGCTAAAAGCGTGCTTAGCATCATGCTAACACATGCTTAGCATCACCTAGCGAAGTGCTAAAAAATGCTAAAAGCGTCTTAGCATCATGCTTAACACATGCTTAGCATCACCTAGCGAAGTGCTTAAATCATGCTTAAAACGTGCTAAGCATCATGCTAACACATGCTAGCATCGCCTAGCGAAGTGTTAAAACATGCTAAAAACGTCTTAAGCATGATGCTAACACATGCTTAGCATCGCCTAGTGAAGTGCTTAAAATATGTTAAAAATGTGCTTAGCATCATGCTAACACATGCTATAGCATTGCCTAGCTAAGTGATAAAACATGCTAAAAGCGTCTTAGCATCATGCTTAACACATGATAGCATCGCCTAGCGAAGTGCTTAAAAATAATAAAAATGTGCTAGCATCATGCTTAACATATGCTAGCATCGCCTAGCTGAAGTGCTTAAAACATGCTCAAAACCTGCTAAGCATCATGCTAACACATGCTATAGCATCGCCTAGCGAAGTGCTTAAAAATGCTAAAAATGTGCTAGCATCATGCTTAACACATGCTAGCATCGCCTAGCGAAGTGATAAAACATGCTAAAAGCGTCATTAGCATCATGCTTAAAACATGCTTAGCATTGCCTAGCGAAGTGCTAAAACATGCTAAAAACGTGCTAGCATTGCCTAGTGAAGTGCTAAAACATGCTAAAAATGTGTTAGCATCACCTAGCGAAGTGATAAAAAATGCTAAAAACGTGCTAGCATGATGCTAACACATGCTAGCATCGCCTAGCGGAGTGCTAATAAATGCTAAAAACGTGCTACCATCATGCTAACACATGCTAGCATCGCCTAGTTAAGTGATAAAACATGCTAAAAACGTGCTAGCATCACCTAGCAAAGTGTTAAAACATGTTAAAAATGTGCTAGCATCATGCTAACACATGCTAGCATCGCCTAGCGAAGTGCTAAAACATGCTAAAAATGTGCTAGCATCATGTTAACACATGCTAGCATCGCCTAGCGAAGTGTTAAAACATGCTAAAAATGTGCTAGCATCATGCTAAACATGCTAGCATCTATCTGTCTGTCTATCTATCTATCTGAGGGTCAATATCTATCTATCTATCTGAGGGTCAATCACTATCTCTCTCTCTCTCTCTATCTATCTATCTATCTGAGGGTAAATATCTATCTATCTATCTGAGTGTCTATCTCTCTATGTATCTATCTATCTATCTAGCAACTAAGTTAAACTTTAAACTACTTTAAACTACAAACTACTTTAAACTTCATACTACTTTAAACTATAAACTACTTTAAACTACTTTAAACTTCTTCAAACTTTCTGGTCCAAACTTTCACAAGCCAACTTAAAGTTTGTCTCGACTAACTTTTTTTTCTAGTTAAGTTGGCTTGTGAGAGCCAACTTACTGAAATCCTATTTAAACTTATTATTATTAAGTTGGCTTGTGAGAGCCAACTTACTGAAATCCTATTTAAACTTATTATTATTAAGTTGGCTTGTGAGAGCCAACTTACTGAAATTCTATTTAAACTTATTATTATTATCATTAAGTTGGCTTGTGAGAGCCAACTTACTGAAATCCTATTTAAACTTATTATTATTATTCTTCTGAGACTAAAATTACCAAGACTAACTCCTCCTAGAGCTTTTAAGCTACAGGCACCAAACTCATCACAGACCTTCAGACTAATCCCGAATAGTGTGCTATATCTTTTCTAACTGATCGGACTTACTGTTTTCTCAAAGCGGATGATCAAACACTTGAAAAATCCCATTGACTTACATTGACGGAATGTTCAGATGAGCCAACACCAACTGTCAAAATTCAAATATGAGCCACCAACAGAAGGCTTTAACATGCTTCAGGCTTCGTTTCTATCAAATCTCTATTTCTATCTGTCTCTTAAAGTGAAGAGGGCCACTCTGTTCAATCTTTATTTCTAACAAATTCAATCAAACTTTATTTAAATCACTGTTTTTACAATATTGCTATGTCAATACAATGTTTATATATATCTCTCTCTATCTATTTCTTTCTATTCATCCTTTTTCCTCATATCTGTCTATCTGTCTGTCTGTCTGTCTATCATTTAGTGCAACCTAGCAACCAGAACCCATTGACTGCCATTCAAAATTGCTTAGATGGATATCACCTGATCAGTATGTCCTACAGACATGAGAGTTGGCTTGTTTGAATTGGGTGAGCAGTCAGTCTTTAAGTATCATCATGAAAAATACTAAGCCATGCCCTAGCAACCATTTAGAGCACCCTAGCAACCAAATCCCTTTAACTTCCATTCTATCTATCTATCTATCTATCTATCTATCTATCTATCTATCTATCTATCTATCTATCTATCTATCTATCTATCTATCTATCTATCTATCTGTGGGTAAATATCTATCTCTCTCTCTCTATCTATCTATATCTATCTCTCTATATATCTAAGGGTAAATATCTATCTATCTATCTATCTATCTATCTATCTATCTATCTATCTATCTATCTATCTATCTATCTATCTATCTATCTATCTATCTATCTATCTATCTATCTAGCAACTAAGTTAAACTTTTTTAACACTACACTGTAGAACTGGCTCATTAGAGTCATTCATTTGGGAATCAGACTACACTGGTCACACTGTATGTTTCACACTGTAGAGTCAAAAGAACTGGCTCATTAGAGTCATTCATTTGGGAATCAGACTACACTGGTCACACTGTATGTTTCACATTGTAGAGTCAAAAGAACTGGCTCATTAGAGTCATTCATTTGGGAATCAGACTACACTGGTCACACTGTATGTTTCACACTGTAGATTCAAAAGAACTGGCTCATTAGAGTCATTCATTTGGGAATCAGACTACACTGGTCACACTGTATGTTTCACACTGTAGATTCAAAAGAACTGGCTCATTAGAGTCATTCATTTGGGAATCAGACTACACTGGTCACACTGTATGTTTCACACTGTAGATTCAAAAGAACTGGCTCATTAGAGTCATTAATTTGGGAATCAGACTACACTGGTCACACTGTATGTTTCACATTGTAGAGTCAAAAGAACCGGCTCATTAGAGTCATTAATTTGGGAACACACACAGACAAAAAGGGCCTGTCAGCCCTGGATTTTGTATTGAACATAGCTCTGGATCACAGTGTCATAGAGACAAGGGGGCGGGCTCATTTTACTCAGACGACCAATCAGTCTCTCGGGATCATTGTGAAGCTATCAAACCACGCCCTAGCAACAATTTAAAGCACCTTAGCAACAACTCCCATAGACTTCTAATGAAAGATATCAAAGGGATATCTCCGGATAGAAGTGTCATAGAAACACAAGGGTGGTCTCGTTTGACTTGGGGCAGCAAACAGCCAATCATGAATCACCTCAACACTTCCTAGCCCCTCCCTAGCAACCATTGTAGAGCACCTTAACAACCAAAATCCATAGAGGGATATCTTCCATTCTGAATGTCACAGAGGCATGGGAGTTGGTTTATATCATTCATACTGACAAGCAGCCTTTGGAGTTTCATGATTGGCAGCTGTCAAGCCACTCCCTAGCAACTAAACAGAGTACCCTAGTAACCGTTTAGCAATAACTATATCTCTGCACCAGAAAATCAGAGAGACTTCTGGGTTCATTTATTTCAATCAGGATGGCAAGGAGACTTGATAAGTATCACTATGGTAACTGCCTAGAAACCACATGGGGTTACCCTAGCAACCGAGTAACAAATCACATATCTCTGCACCAGAAAATCAGAGAGACTTCTGGGTTGATTTATTTCAATCAGGATGGCAAGGAGACTTGATAAGTATCACTATGGTAACTGCCTAGCAACCACATGGGGTTACCTTAGCAACCGAGTAACAAATCACATATCTCTGCATCAGAAAAACGTAGAGACTTCCAGATTGAATTATTTCAATCAGGATGGCAAAGAGACTTCATTAGTATCACTATGGTAACTTCCTAGCAACCAGATGTGGTTACCCTAGCAACCAAGTAACAAATCACATATCTCTGCACCAGATAATCGTAGAGACTTCTGGGTTGATTTATTTCAATCAGGATATCAAGGAGACTTGACAAGTATCACTATGGTGACTGCCTAACAACCAGATGGGGTTACCCTAGCAACCGAGTAACAAATCACATATCTCTGCACCATAAAATCAGAGAGACTTCTGGGTTGATTTATTTCAATCAGGATGTCAAGAAGACTTGATAAGTATCACTATGGTAACTGCCTAGCAACCACATGGGGTTACCTTAGCAACCGAGTAACAAATCACATATCTCTGCATCAGAAAAACATAGAGACATCCGGATTGACTTATTTCAATCAGGATGGCAAGGACACTTCATTAGTATCACTAAGGTAACTGCCTAGCAACCAGATGGGGTTACCCTAGCAACCGAGTAACAAATCAAATATCTCTGCACCAGAAAATCATAGAGACTTCTGGGTTGATTTATTTCAATCAGGATGTCAATGAGACTTGATAAGTATCACTATGGTAACTGTCTAGCAACCACATTGGGTTACCCTAGCAACCGAGTAACAAATCACATATCTCTGGACCAGAAAATCGTAGAGACTTCTGGGTTGGTTTATTTCAATCAGGATGTCAAGAACACTTGATAAGTATCACTATGGTGACTGCCTAACAACCAGATGGGGTTACCCTAGCAACCGAGTAACAAATCACATATCTCTGCAACAGAAAATCGTAGAGACTTCTGGGTTGATTTATTTCAATCAGGATGGCAAGAAGACTTGATTAGTATCACTATGGTAACTGCCTAGCAACCATATGGGGTTACCCTAGCAACCGAGTAACAAATCACATATCTCTGCAACAGAACAACATAAAGACTTCTGGCTTTGTTCATGGGACTCAGGGTAGCAAGGATCAATCAATCAATCAATCAATCAATCATCTATCTATCTATCTGAGGGTCAATATCTATCTATCTATCTATCTATCTATCTGTCTCTCTGTCTGTCTGTTGTCTATCTATCTATCTGAGGGTCAATGTCTATCTATCTATCGATCTATCTATCTATCTGAGGGTAAATATCTATCTATCTATCTCTCTATCTATCTGAGTGTCTGTCTATCTATCTATCTATCTGAGGGTAAATATCTATCTATCTATCTCTATCTATCTGAGTGTCTGTCTATCTATCTATCTATCTATCTATCTAGCAACTAAGTTAAACTTTAAACTACTTTAAACTAATTTAAACTAAACTAATTTAAACTATAAACTACTTTAAACTATAAACTACTTTAAACTAATTTAAACTAATTTAAACTTCAAACTAATTTAAACTACAAACTAATTTATACTTCAAACTAATTTAAACTACAAACTAATTTAAACTATAAACTACTTTAAATTTTAAACTAATTTAAACTTCAAACTACTTTAAACTTCTTCAAACTTTCTGGTCCAAACTTTCACAAGCCAACTTAAAGTTTGTCTCGATCTAACTTTTTTTCTAGTTAGTGGTGCTTGCAAAGCATCACTATTGTAATCTCACATACTTATTATACTTTTTATTTTTATTTTTATTATATCTCTTAACAAAACTTCGCACCTAACTCGTCCCAAGACCGTTTGGCGTAGACCCACCGAATGAGGTATCAAATCGAACGGCCTATTGAGGACACGTGTGCTATGACTTTTATAAGCTGATCGGAGTACGGTATTTGCCCCAGGGGCAAAAAAGCGCCGAAAAATCCCATAGACTTAACATTGAGACAAACTTTGACGCTCACAGCTCCAAGCTGAGGATTTCGTGAGAAACGCGTGATTTGCCACATTTGAAGAGGCTGGCAGGCTCTGTAAGAGCATACCTCAATATGGGGTAAAAGTTGCACCCCTGGGGGCAGGAGCTGCCCAAAAATGCCCCAATTGACTTATAATGGTGTAGGACGGCCCATGAAATGAAAAGGCATAGGGATTTGTATTCAACATAGCTCTGGATCACAGTGTCATAGAGACGAGGGGGTGGGCTCATTTTACTCAGACAACCAATCAGTCTCTCTGGATCATTGTGAAGCTATCAAGCCACGCCCTAGCAACCATTAAGAGCACCTTAGCAACAAGTCCCATAGACTTCTATTGAAAAAGATCAAAGGGATATCTCCGGATAGAAGTGTCATAGAAACACAAGGGTGGTCTCTGCTTCACTCGGGACAGCAAACAGCCAATCATGCATCACTTCAACACTTCCTAGCCCCTCCCTAGCAACCATTGTCGAGCACCTTAACAACCAAAATCCATAGAGGGATATCTTCCATTCTGAATGTCACAGAGGCATGGGAGTTGGTTTATATCATTCATACTGACAAGCAGCCTTTGGAGATTCATGATTGGCAGCTGCCAAGCCACTCCCTAGCAACTACACAGAGTACCCTAGCAACCGCTTAGCAGTAACTATATCTCTGCACCAGAAAATCAGAGAGAGTTCTGGGTTGATTTATTTCAATCAGGATGGCAAGGAGACTTGATAAGTATCACTATGTTAACTGCCTAGCAACCAGATGGGGTTACCCTAGCAACCGAGTAACAAATCACATATCTCTGCATCAGAAAAGCGTAGAGACTTCCGGGTTGACTTATTTCAATCAGGATGGCAAGGACACTTCATTAGTATCACTATGGTAACTGCCTAGCAACCAGATGGGCTTACCCTAGCAACCGAGTAACAAATCACATATCTCTGCATCACAAAAACATAGAGACTTCCGGGTTGACTTACTTCAATCAGGATGGCAAGGAGACTTCATTAGTATCACTATGGTAACTGCCTAGCAACCAGATGGGCTTACCCTAGCAACCGAGTAACAAATCACATATCTCTGCATCAGAAAAACGTAGAGACTTCCGGGTTGACTTATTTCAATAAGGATGGCAAGGACACTTGATTAGTATCACTATGGTATCTGCCTAGCAACCAGATGGGGTTACCCTAGCAACCGAGTAAAAAATCACATATCTCTGCATCACAAAAACATAGAGACTTCCGGGTTGACTTATTTCAATCAGGATGGCAAGGAGACTTCATTAGTATCACTATGGTAACTGCCTAGCAACCAGATGGGCTTACCCTAGCAACCGAGTAACAAATCACATATCTCTGCATCAGAAAAACGTAGAGACTTCCGGGTTGACTTATTTCAATAAGGATGGCAAGGACACTTGATTAGTATCACTATGGTATCTGCCTAGCAACCAGATGGGGTTACCCTAGCAACCGAGTAAAAAATCACATATCTCTGCATCACAAAAACATAGAGACTTCCGGGTTGATTTATTTTAATCAGGATGGCCAGGAGACTTGATTAGTATCACTATGGTAACTGCCTAGCAACCAGATGGAGTTACCCTAGCAACCGAGCAACATATCACATATCTCTGCACCAGAACACACTACAGACTTCGGGTTGACTTATTTCACTCAGGATGGAAAGGAGCCATGTATTGTATTACCTTGGTAACTGCATAGCAACCACACGGGCTTACCCTAGCAACCGAGTAACAAATCACATATTTCTGCACCAGAAAATCGTACAGACTTCTGGGTTGATTTATTTATGACCATAATTTTTGTTCTTTTCCAGTTACAACATGCTGTTTGACGAGTTTTGCCACGGCAAGCACCACTCACATTTTCTTCAGGAAATGTACCTATCTAGTTATTATTATTATTCTGAGACTAAAATTACCAAGACTAACTCCTCCTAGAGCTTTTAAGCTACATGCACCAAACTCGGCACAGACCTTCAGACTAATCCTGAATAGTGTGCTATATCTTTTCTAAGTGATCGGACTTACGGTTTTCCCACAGCGGATGATCAAAAACTGGAAAAATCCCATTGACTTAACATTGCGGAATGTTCAGAAATTTAAATCCAAACTGACATTTTCACACACACAGACAAAAAGGGCCTGTCAGCCCTGCATCTCTCCCTCTCTCTCTCCCTCAGAGGATTTATTTTATCAAGCAGCCAAAAAGTAATGACCTAAAATCTTCCTAGCCACACGATAAAACATGCTAAAAACGTGCTAGCATCTATCTGAGGGTCAATATCTATCTATCTATCTATCTATCTATCTATCTATCTATCTATCTATCTATCTATCTATCTATCTATCTATCTATCTATCTGAGGATAAATATCTATCTATCTATATCTATCTCTCTATATATCTAAGGGTAAATATCTATCTATCTATCCATCTATCTATCTATCTATCTATCTATCTATCTATCTATCTATCTATCTATCTATCTATCTATCTATCTATCTATCTATCTATCTATCTATCTGATGGTAAATATCTATCTATCTATATCTATCTCTCTAAATATCTAAGGGTAAATATCTATCTATCTATCTATCTATCTATCTATCTATCTATCTATCTATCTATCTATCTATCTATCTATCTATCTATCTATCTATCTATCTATCTATCTATCTATCTATCTATCTAGCAACTAAGTTAAACTTTTTTAACACTACACTGTAGAACTGGCTCATTAGAGTCATTAATATTGTAATCAGACTACACTGGTCACACTGTAAGTTTCACATTGTAGATTCAAAAGAACCGGCTCATTAGAGTCATTAATTTGGGAATCAGACTACACTGGTCACACTGTATGTTTCACATTGTAGATTCAAAAGAACTGGCTCATTAGAGTAATTAATATTGTAATCAGATTACACTGGTCACACTGTAAGTTTCACATTGTAGATTCAAAAGAACCGGCTCATTAGAGTAATTAATTTCGGAATCAGACTACACTGGTCACACTGTATGTTTCACATTGTAGATTCAAAAGAACCGGCTCATTAGAGTCATTAATTTGGGAATCAGACTACACTGGTCACACTGTATGTTTCACATTGTAGATTCAAAAGAACTGGCTCATTAGAGTCATTAATTTGGGAATCAGACTACACTGGTCACAATTTATGTTTCACATTTTAGATTCAAAAGAACCGGCTCATTAGATTCATTAATTTGGGAATCAGACTACACTGGTCACACTGTATGTTTCACATTGTAGATTCAAAAGAACCGGCTCATTAGAGTCATAAATTTGGGAATCAGACTACACTGTCACACTGTATGTTTCACATTTTAGATTCAAAAGAACTGGCTCATTAGAGTCATTAATTTGGGAATCAGACTACACTGGTCACACTGTATGTTTCACACTAGATTCAAAAGAACCGGCTCATTAGAGTCATTTGTTTGGGAATCAGTCTACACTGGTCACACTGTATGTTTCACACTGTAGATTGAAAAGAACCGGCTCATTAGAGTCATTAATGTTGTAATCAGACTACACTGGTCACACTGTATGTTTCATACTGTAGATTCAAAAGAACTTGCTCATTAGAGTCATTTGTTTGGGAATCAGTCTACACTGATAACACACGCTAGCATCGCCTAGCGAAGTGCTAAAACATGCTAAAAACGTACTAGCATCATGTTAACACATGCTAGCATCGCCTAGCAAAGTGCTAAAACATGCTAAAAACGTGTTAGCATCATGCTAACACATGCTAGCATCGCCTAGCGAAGTGCTAAAAAATGCTAAAACGTGCTATCATCATGCTAACACATGCTAGCATCGCCTAGTGAAGTGCTAAAACATGCTAAACACGTGCTAACATCATGATAACACATTTTAGCATCGCCTAGCGAAGTGCTAAAAAATGCTAAAAACGTGCTAACATCATGCTAACACATGCTAGCATCGCCTAGCGAAATGATAAAACATGCTAAAACGTGCTAGCATCATGCTAACACATGCTAGCATCGCCTAGCAGTCTAAACATGCTAAAACGTGTTAGCATCATGCTAACACATGCTAGCAACGCCTAGCGAAGTGCTAAAACATGCTAAAATCGTGCTAGCATCATGCTAACACATGTTAGCATTGCCTATCGGAGTGCTAAAACATGCTAAAAACAACGTAGCATCATGCTAACACATGTTAGCATCGCCTAGCGAAGTGTTAAAACATGCTAAAAACGTGCTAGCATCATGCTAACACATGCTAGCATCGCCAAGCAAAGTGCTAAAAGATGCTAAAAATGTGCTAGCATCATGCTAACACATGCTAGCATCACCTAGCGAAGTACTAAAAAATGTTAAAAACGTGCTAGCATCTATCTGTCTGTCTATCTATCTATCTATCTATCTATCTGAGGGTCAATATCTATCTATCTATCTATCTATCTGTCTATCTATCTATCTATCTATCTATCTATCTATCTATTTGAGGGTCAATATCTATCTATCTATCTATCTATCTATCTATCTATCTATCTATCTATCTATCTATCTATCTATCTATCTATTTGAGGGTCAATATCTATCTATCTATCTACCTGAGGGTAAATATCTATCTATCTATCTATCTATCTATCTGAGGGTAAATATCTATCTATCTATCTATCTATCTATCTATTTAGCAACTAATTTAAACTTTAAACTACAAACTACTTTAACTACAAACTACTTTAAACTTTAAACTAATTTAAACTTTAAACTTATTTAAACTATAAACTACTTTAAACTTCATACTACTTTAAACTATAAACTACTTTAAAATTCAAACTAATTTAAACTTTAGACTAATTTAAACTTTAAACAATTTTAAACTATAAACTAATTTAAACTTCAAACTATTTTAAAATTCAAACTAATTTAAACTTTAGACTAATTTAAACTTTAAACTAATTTAAACTATAAACTACTTTAAACTTCAAACTACTTTAAAATTCAAACTAATTTAAACTTTAGACTAATTTAAACTTTAAACTAATTTAAACTATAAAATAATTTAAACTTCAAACTACTTTAAACTTCAAACTTTCTGGTCCAAACTTTCACAAGCCAACTTAAAGTTTGTCTCGACGAACTTTTTCTAGTTATTATTATTCTTCTGAGACTAAAATTACCAAGACTAACTCCTCCTAGAGCTTTTAAGCTACAGGCACCAAACTTGGCACAGACCTTCAGACTAATCCCGAATAGTGTGCTATATCTTTTCTAACTGATCGGACTTACGGTTTTCCTAAAAATTACGATCAAACTCAGAAAAAACTCCCTTTGACTTAACATTGCGGAATGTTCAGAAATTTAAATCCCAACTGACATTTTCACACACACAGACAAAAAGGGCCTGTCAGTCCTGCATCTCTCCCTCTCTCTCTCCCTCATTGCATAGATATTTTGTATTGAACATAGCTCTGGATCACAGTGTCATAGAGACAAGGGGGCGGGCTCATTTTACTCAGACGACCAATCAGTCTCTCGGGATCATTGTGAAGCTATGAAGCCACGCCCTAGCAACAATTTAAAGCACCTTAGCAACAACTCCCATAGACTTCTAATGAAAGCCATCAAAGGGATATCTCCGGATAGAAGTATCATAGAAACACAAGGGTGGTCTCGTTTGACTCGGGGCAGCAAACAGCCAATCATGAATCACCTCAACACTTCCTAGCCCCTTCCTAGCAACCATTGTCGAGCACCATAACAACCAAAATCCATAGAGGGATATCTTCCATTCTGAATGTCACAGAGGCATGGGAGTTAGTTTATATCATTCATACTGACAAGCAGCCTTTGGAGTTTCATGATTGGCAGCTTTCAAGCCACTCCCTAGCAACTAAACAGAGTACCCTAGCAACCGTTTAGCAATAACTATATCTCTGCACCAGAAACTCAGAGAGACTTCTGGGTTCATTTATTTCAATCAGGATGGCAAGGAGACTTGATAAGTATCACTATGGTAACTGCCTAGCAACCACATGGGGTTACCCTAGCAACCGAGTAACAAATCACATATCTCTGCACCAGAAAATCAGAGAGACTTCTAGGTTGATTTATTTCAATCAGGATGGCAAGGAGACTTGATAAGTATCACTATGGTAACTGCCTAGCAACCACATGGGGTTACCTTAGCAACCGAGTAACAAATCACATATCTCTGGACCAGAAAATCGTAGAGACTTCTGGGTTGGTTTATTTCAATCAGGATGTCAAGAAGACTTGATAAGTATCACTATGGTGACTGCCTAACAACCAGATGGGGTTACCCTAGCAACTGAGTAACAAATCACATATCTCTGCACCAGAAAATCAGAGAGACTTCTGGGTTGATTTATTTCAATCAGGATGGCAAGGAGACTTCAGAAGTATCACTATGGTAACTGCCTAGCAACCACATGGGGTTACCTTAGCAACCGAGTAACAAATCACATATCTCTGCATCAGAAAAACGTAGAGACTTCCGGATTGACTTATTTCAATCAGGATGGCAAGGACACTTCATTAGTATCACTAAGGTAATTGCCTAGCAACCAGATGGGGTTACCCTAGCAACCGAGTAACAAATCAAATATCTCTGCACCAGAAAATCATAGAGACTTCTGGGTTGATTTATTTCAATCAGGATGTCAATGAGACTTGATAAGTATCACTATGGTAACTGTCTAGCAACCACATTGGGTTACCCTAGCAACCGAGTAACAAATCACATATCTCTGGACCAGAAAATCGTAGAGACTTCTGGGTTGATTTATTTCAATCAGGATGGCAAGAAGACTTGATAAGTATCACTATGGTAACTGCCCAGCAACCATATGGGGTTACCCTAGCAACCGAGTAACAAATCACATATCTCTGCAACAGAACAACATAAAGACTTCTGGCTTTGTTCATGGGACTCAGGGTAGCAAGGATCAATCAATCAATCAATCCATCTATCTGTCTATCTGAGGGTCAATATCTATCTATCTATCTATCTATCTGTCTCTCTGTCTGTCTGTTGTCTATCTATCTATCTGAGGGTCAATGTCTATCAATCTATCGATCTATCTATCTATCTGAGGGTAAATATCTATCTATCTATCTCTATCTATCTGAGTGTCTATCTATCTATCTATCTATCTATCTATCTATCTATCTATCTATCTATCTATCTATCTATCTATCTATCTATCTATCTATCTATCTATCTATCTATCTAACCGTTTAGCAATAACTATATCTCTGCACCAGAAAATCAGAGAGACTTCTGGGTTCATTTATTTCAATCAGGATGGCAAGGAGACTTGATAAGTATCACTATGGTAACTGCCTAGCAACCAGATGGGGTTACCCTAGCAACCGAGTAACAAATCACATATCTCTGCACCAGAAAATCAGAGAGACTTCTGGGTTGATTTATTTCAATCAGGATGGCAAGGAGACTTGATAAGTATCACTATGGTAACTGCCTAGCAACCATATGGGGTTAACCTAGCAACCGAGTAACAAATCACATATCTCTGCAACAGAACAACATAAAGACTTCTGGCTTTGTTCATGGAACTCAGGGTAGCAAGGATCAATCAATCAATCAATCAATCAATCCATCTATCTATCTATCTATCTATCTATCTGAGGGTCAATATCTATCTATCTATCTATCTATCTATCTATCTATCTATCTATCTATCTATCTATCTATCTATCTATCTATCTATCTATCTATCTATCTATCTATCTAGCAACTAAGTTAAACTTTAAACTACCTTAAACTAATTTAAACTAAACTAATTTAAACTATAAACTACTTTAAACTAATTTAAACTAATTTAAACTTCAAACTAATTTAAACTACAAACTAATTTATACTTCAAACTAATTTAAACTACAAACTAATTTAAACTATAAACTACTTTAAACTTTAAACTAATTTAAACTAATTTAAACTTCAAACTACTTTAAACTTCTTCAAACTTTCTGGTCCAAACTTTCACAAGCCAACTTAAAGTTTGTCTCGACGAACTTTTTTTTCTAGTTATTATTATTATTATTATTATTATTATTCTTACTCTGAAATTTATATATATCTAACTCCTCCTAGAGCTTTTAAGCTACAGGCACCAAACTCGGCACAGACCAGACACACACACAAAAAGGGCCTGTCAGCCCTGCATCTCTCCCTCTCTCTCTCCCTCAGAGGATTTCTTTTATCAAGCAGCCAAAAAGTAATGACCTAAAATCTTCCTAGCCACACGCTAAAACATGCTAAAAACGTGCTAGCATCTATCTGAGGGTCAATATCTATCTATCTATCTATCTATCTATCTATCTATCTATCTATCTATCTATCTATCTATCTATCTATCTATCTATCTATCTATCTATCTATCTATCTATCTATCTATCTATTTGTCTATCTATCTAGCAACTAAGTTAAACTTTTTTAACACTACACTGTAGAACTGGCTCATTAGAGTCATTCATTTGGGAATCAGACTAAACTGGTCACACTGTAAGTTTCACATTGTAGATTCAAAAGAACCGGCTCATTAGAGTCATTTATTTGGGAATCAGACTAAACTGGTCACACTGTATGTTTCACATTGTAGATTCAAAAGAACTGGCTCATTAGAGTCATTAATTTGGGAATCAGACTACACTGGTCACACTGTATGTTTCACACTGTAGATTCAAAAGAACTGGATCATTAGAGTCATTCATTTGGGAATCAGACTACACTGGTCACACTGTATGTTTCACACTGTAGATTCAAAAGAACCGGCTCATTAGAGTCATTAATTTGGGAATCAGACTACACTGGTCACACTGTATGTTTCACACTGTAGAGTCAAAAGAACCGGCTCATTAGAGTCATTAATTTGGGAACACACAAAGACAAAAAGGGCCTGTCAGCCCTGCATCTCTCCTCTCTCTCCCTCATTGCATAGGGATTTTGTATTGAACATAGCTCTGGATCACAGTGTCATAGAGACAAGGGGCGGGCTCATTTTACTCAGACGACCAATCAGTCTCTCGGGATCATTGTGAAGCTATCAAGCCACGCCCTAGCAACAATTTAAAGCACCTTAGCAACAACTCCCATAGACTTCTAATGAAAGATATCAAAGGGATATCTCCGGATAGAAGTGTCATAGAAACACAAGGGTGGTCTCGTTTGACTCGGGACAGCAAACAGCCAATCATGAATCACCTCAACACTTCCTAGCCCCTCCCTAGCAACCATTGTCGAGCACCTTAACAACCAAAATCCATAGAGGGATATCTTCCATTCTGAATGTCACAGAGGCATGGGAGTTGGTTTATATCATTCATACTGACAAGCAGCCTTTGGAGTTTCATGATTGGCAGCTGTCAAGCCACTCCCTAGCAACTAAACAGAGTACCCTAGCAACCGCTTAGCAATAACTATATCTCTGCACCAGAAAATCAGAGAGACTTCTGGGTTCATTTATTTCAATCAGGATGGCAAGGAGACTTGATAAGTATCACTATGGTAACTGCCTAGCAACCACATGGGGTTACCCTAGCAACCGAGTAACAAATCACATATCTCTGCACCAGAAAATCAGAGAGACTTCTGGGTTGATTTATTTCAATCAGGATGGCAAGGAGACTTGATAAGTATCACTGTGGTAACTGCCTAGCAACCACATGGGGTTACCTTAGCAACCGAGTAACAAATCACATATCTCTGCATCAGAAAAACGTAGAGACTTCCGGATTGACTTATTTCAATCAGGATGGCAAAGAGACTTCATTAGTATCACTATGGTAACTGCCTAGCAACCAGATGTGGTTACCCTAGCAACCAAGTAACAAATCACATATCTCTGCACCAGATAATCGTAGAGACTTCTGGGTTGATTTATTTCAATCAGGATGTCAAGGAGACTTGATAAATATCACTATGGTAACTGCCTAGCAACCACATTGGGTTACCCTAGCAACCGAGTAACAAATCACATATCTCTGGACCAGAAAATCGTAGAGACTTCTGGGTTGGTTTATTTCAATCAGGATGTCAAGAAGACTTGATAAGTATCACTATGGTGACTGCCTAGCAACCACATGGGGTTACCTTAGCAACCGAGTAACAAATCACATATCTCTGCATCAGAAAAACGTAGAGACTTCCGGATTGACTTATTTCAATCAGGATGGCAAAGAGACTTCATTAGTATCACTATGGTAACTGCCTAGCAACCAGATGTGGTTACCCTAGCAACCAAGTAACAAATCAAATATCTCTGCACCAGATAATCGTAGAGACTTCTGGGTTGATTTATTTCAATCAGGATGTCAAGGAGACTTGATAAATATCACTATGGTAACTGCCTAGCAACCACATTGGGTTACCCTAGCAACCGAGTAACAAATCACATATCTCTGGACCAGAAAATCGTAGAGACTTCTGGGTTGGTTTATTTCAATCAGGATGTCAAGAAGACTTGATAAGTATCACTATGGTGACTGCCTAACAACCAGATGGGGTTACCCTAGCAACCGAGTAACAAATCACATATCTCTGCACCAGAAAATCAGAGAGACTTCTGGGTTGATTTATTTCAATCAGGATGGCAAGGAGACTTGATAAGTATCACTATGGTAACTGCCTAGCAACCACATGGGATTACCTTAGCAACCGAGTAACAAATCACATATCTCTGCATCAGAAAAACGTAGAGACTTCCGGATTGACTTATTTCAATCAGGATGGCAAGGACACTTCATTAGTATCACTATGGTAACTGCCTAGCAACCAGATGGGGTTACCCTAGCAACCGAGTAACAAATCACATATCTATGCACCAGAAAATCATAGAGACTTCTGTGTTGATTTATTTCAATCAGGATGTAAATGAGACTTGATAAGTATCACTATGGTAACTGCCTAGCAACCACATTGGGTTACCCTAGCAACCGAGTATCAAATCACATATCTCTGGACCAGAAAATCGTAGAGACTTCTGGGTTGATTTATTTCAATCAGGATGGCAAGAATATAGGGTTATCCTAGCAACCGAGCAACCATATGGGGTTATCCTAGCAACCGAGTAACAAATCACATATCTCTGCAACAGAACAACATAAAGACTTCTGGCTTTGTTCATGGGACTCAGGGTAGCAAGGATCAATCAATCAATCCATCCATCCATCCATCCATCCATCCATCTATCTATCTATCTATCTGAGGGTCAATATCTATCTATCTATCTATCTATCTATCTATCTATCTATCTATCTATCTATCTATCTATCTATCTATCTATCTATCTATCTATCTGTCTCTCTGTCTGTCTGTTGTCTATCTATCTATCTATCTGAGGGTCAATGTCTATCTATCTATCTATCTATCTATCTATCTATCTATCTATCTATCTATCTATCTATCTATCTATCTATCTATCTATCTATCTATCTATCTATCTATATGAGGGTAAATATCTATCTATCTATCTCTCTATCTATCTGAGTGTCTGTCTGTCTGTCTGTCTATCTATCTATCTATCTATCTATCTATCTATCTATCTATCTATCTATCTAGCAACTAAGTTAAACTTTAAACTACTTTAAACTAATTTAAACGAAACTAATTTAAACTATAAACTACTTTAAACTATAAACTACTTTAAACTAATTTAAACTTCAAACTAATTTAAACTACAAACTAATTTAAACTTCAAACTAATTTAAACTATAAACAAATTTAAAATTCAAACTACTTTAAACTTCTTCAAACTTTCTGGTCCAAACTTTCACAAGCCAACTTAAAGTTTGTCTCGACGAACTTTTTTTTCTAGTTAAGTTGGCTTGTGAAAGCCAACTTACTGAAATCCTATTTAAACTTATTATTAAGTTGGCTTGTGAAAGCCAACTTACTGAAATCCTATTTAAACTTATTATTAAGTTGGCTTGTGAGAGCCAACTTACTGAAATCCTATTTAAACTTATTATTATTATTATTATTAAGTTGGCTTGTGAGAGCCAACTTACTGAAATCCTATTTAAACTTATTATTATTATTATTATTATTATTATTATTCTGAGACTAAAATTACCAAGACTAACTCCTCCTAGAGCTTTTAAGCTACAGGCACCAAACTCGGCACAGACCTTCAGACTAATCCCGAATAGTGTGCTATATCTTTTCTAACTGATCGGACTTACGGTTTTCCTAAAAATGATGATCAAACTCGGAAAAAACTCCCATTGACTTAACATTGCGGAATGTTCAGAAATTCAAATTCCAACTGACATTTTCACACACACAGACAAAAAGGGCCTGTCAGCCCTGCATCTCTCCTCTCTCTCTCCCTCAGAGGATTTCTTTTATCAAGCAGCCAAAAAGTAATGACCTAAAATCTTCCTAGCCACACACTAAAACATGCTAAAAACGTGCTAGCATCTATCTGAGGGTCAATATCTATCTATCTATCTAAATATCTAAATATCTATCTATCTATCTATCTATCTATCTATCTATCTATCTATCTATCTATCTGAGGGTAAATATCTATCTCTCTCTCTCTATCTATCTATATCTATCTCTCTATATATCTAAGGGTAAATATCTATCTATCTATCTATCTATCTAGCAACTAAGTTAAACTTTTTAACACTACACTGTAGAACTGGCTCATTAGAGTCATTCATTTGGGAATCAGACCACACTGGTCACACTGTATGTTTCACACTGTAGATTCAAAAGAACTGGCTCATTAGAGTCATTCATTTGGGAATCAGACTACACTGGTCACACTGTATGTTTCACATTGTAGATTCAAAAGAACTGGCTCATTAGAGTCATTCATTTGGGAATCAGACTAAACTGGTCACACTGTATGTTTCACATTGTAGATTCAAAAGAACTGGCTCATTAGAGTCATTAATTTGGGAATCAGACTACACTGGTCACACTGTATGTTTCACACTGTAGATTCAAAAGAACTGGATCATTAGAGTCATTCATTTGGGAATCAGACTACACTGGTCACACTGTATGTTTCACACTGTAGAGTCAAAAGAACTGGATCATTAGAGTCATTCATTTGGGAATCAGACTACACTGGTCACACTGTATGTTTCACACTGTAGATTCAAAAGAACTGGATCATTAGAGTCATTAATTTGGGAATCAGACTACACTGGTCACACTGTATGTTTCACACTGTAAATTCAAAAGAACTGGATCATTAGAGTCATTCATTTGGGAATCAGACTACACTGGTCACACTGTATGTTTCACACTGTAGAGTCAAAAGAACCGGCTCATTAGAGTCATTAATTTGGGAACACACACAGACAAAAAGGGCCTGTCAGCCCTGCATCTCTCCCTCTCTCTCCCTCATTGCATAGGGATTTTGTATTGAACATAGCTCTGGATCACAGTGTCATAGAGACAAGGGGCGGGCTCATTTTACTCAGACGACCAATCAGTCTCTCGTGATCATTGTGAAGCTATCAAGCCACGCCCTAGCAACAATTTAAAGCACCTTAGCAACAACTCCCATAGACTTCTAATGAAAGATATCAAACGGATATCTCCGGATAGAAGTGTCATAGAAACACAAGGGTGGTCTCGTTTGACTCGGGGCAGCAAACAGCCAATCATGAATCACCTCAACACTTCCTAGCCCCTCCCTAGCAACCATTGTCGAGCACCTTAACAACCAAAATCCATAGAGGGATATCTTCCATTCTGAATGTCACAGAGGCATGGGAGTTGGTTTATATCATTCATACTGACAAGCAGCCTTTGGAGTTTCATAATTGGCAGCTGTCAAGCCACTCCCTAGCAACTAAACAGAGTACCCTAGCAACCGCTTAGCAATAACTATATCTCTGCACCAGAAAATCAGAGAGACTTCTGGGTTCATTTATTTCAAGCAGGATGGCAAGGAGACTTGATAAGTATCACTATGGTAACTGCCTAGCAACCACATGGGGTTACCCTAGCAACCGAGTAACAAATCACATATCTCTGCACCAGAAAATCAGAGAGACTTCTGGGTTGATTTATTTCAATCAGGATGGCAAGGAGACTTGATAAGTATCACTATGGTAACTGCCTAGCAACCACATGGGGTTACCTTAGCAACCGAGTAACAAATCACATATCTCTGCATCAGAAAAACGTAGAGACTTCCGGATTGACTTATTTCAATCAGGATGGCAAAGAGACTTCATTAGTATCACTATGGTAACTGCCTAGCAACCAGATGTGGTTACCCTAGCAACCAAGTAACAAATCACATATCTCTGCACCAGATAATCGTAGAGACTTCTGGGTTGATTTATTTCAATCAGGATGTCAAGGAGACTTGATAAGTATCACTATGGTAACTGCCTAGCAACCACATTGGGTTACCCTAGCAACCGAGTAACAAATCACATATCTCTGGACCAGAAAATCGTAGAGACTTCTGGGTTGGTTTATTTCAATCACGATGTCAAGAAGACTTGATAAGTATCACTATGGTGACTGCCTAACAACCAGATGGGGTTACCCTAGCAACCGAGTAACAAATCACATATCTCTGCACCAGAAAATCAGAGAGATTTCTGGGTTGATTTATTTCAATCAGGATGGCAAGGAGACTTGATAAGTATCACTATGGTAACTGCCTAGCAACCAGATGGGGTTACCCTAGCAACCGAGTAACAAATCACATATCTCTGCACCAGATAATCGTAGAGACTTCTGGGTTGATTTATTTCAATCAGGATGTCAAGGAGACTTGACAAGTATCACTATGGTAACTGCCTAGCAACCACATTGGGTTACCCTAGCAACCGAGTAACAAATCACATATCTCTGGACCAGAAAATCGTAGAGACTTCTGGGTTGGTTTATTTCAATCAGGATGTCAAGAAGACTTGATAAGTATCACTATGGTGACTGCCTAACAACCAGATGGGGTTAGCCTAGCAACCGAGTAACAAATCACATATCTCTGCACCAGAAAATCAGAGAGACTTCTGGGTTGATTTATTTCAATCAGGCTGGCAAGGAGACTTGATAAGTATCACTATGGTAACTGCCTAGCAACCACATGGGGTTACCTTAGCAACCGAGTAACAAATCACATATCTCTGCATCAGAAAAACGTAGAGACTTCCGGATTGACTTATTTCAATCAGGATGGCAAGGACACTTCATTAGTATCACTAAGATAACTGCCTAGCAACCAGATGGGGTTACCCTAGCAACCGAGTAACAAATCAAATATCTCTGCACCAGAAAATCATAGAGACTTCTGGGTTGATTTATTTCAATCAGGATGTCAATGAGACTTGATAAGTATCACTATGGTAACTGCCTAGCAACCACATGGGGTTACCTTAGCAACCGAGTAACAAATCACATATCTCTGCATCAGAAAAACGTAGAGACTTCCGGATTGACTTATTTCAATCAGGATGGCAAGGACACTTCATTAGTATCACTAAGGTAACTGCCTAGCAACCAGATGGGGTTACCCTAGCAACCGAGTAACAAATCAAATATCTCTGCACCAGAAAATCATAGAGACTTCTGCGTTGATTTATTTCAATCAGGATGTCAATGAGACTTGATATGTATCACTATGGTAACGGTCTAGCAACCATATTGGGTTACCCTAGCAACCGAGTAACAAATCACATATCTCTGGACCAGAAAATCGTAGAGACTTCTAGGTTGGTTCATTTCAATCAGGATGTCAAGAACACTTGATAAGTATCACTATGGTGACTGCCTAACAACCAGATGGGGTTACCCTAGCAACCGAGTAACAAATCACATATCTCTGCAACAGAAAATCGTAGAGACTTCTGGGTTGATTTATTTCAATCAGGATGGCAAGAAGACTTGATAAGTATCACTATGGTAACTGCCTAGCAACCATATGGGGTTACCCTAGCAACCGAGTAACAAATCACATATCTCTGCAACTGAACAACATAAAGACTTCTGGCTTTGTTCTTGGGACTCAGGGTAGCAAGGATCAATCCATCCATCAATCAATCCATCCATCTATCTATCTATCTATCTGAGGGTCAATATCTATCTATCTATCTATCTATCTATCTATCTATCTATCTATCTGAGGGTCAATGTCTATCTATCTATCGATCTATCTATCTATCTATCTGAGGGTAAATATCTATCTATCTCTCTATCTGAGTGTCTGTCTATCTATCTATCTATCTATCTATCTATCTATCTATCTATCTATCTAGCAACTAAGTTAAACTTTAAACTACTTTAAACAAATTTAAACTAAACTAATTTAAACTATAAACTACTTTAAACTAATTTAAACTAATTTAAACTTCAAACTAATTTAAACTACAAACTAATTTATACTTCAAACTAATTTAAACTACAAACTAATTTAAACTATAAACTACTTTAAACTTTAAACTAATTTAAACTAATTTAAACTTCAAACTACTTTAAACTTCTTCAAACTTTCTGGTCCAAACTTTCACAAGCCAACTTAAAGTTTGTCTCGACTAACTTTTTTTCTAGTTATTATTATTCTTCTGAGACTAAAATTACCAAGACTATCTCCTCCTAGAGCTTTTAAGCTACAGGCACCAAACTCGGCACAGACCTTCAGACTAATCCCGAATAGTGTGCTATATCTTTTCTAACTGATCGGACTTACGGTTTTCCTAAAAATGACGATCAAACTTGGAAAAACTCCCATTGACTTAACATTGCGGAATGTTCAGAAATTTAAATCTCAACTGCCATTTTCACACACACAGACAAAAAGGGCCTGTCAGCCCTGCATCTCTCCCTCTCTGTCTCCCTCAGAGGATTTCTTTTATCAAGCAGCCAAAAAGTAATGACCTAAAATCTTCATAGCCACACGCTAAAACATGCTAAAAATGTGTTATCTATCTATCTATCTATCTATCTATCTATCTATCTATCTATCTATCTATCGTATCTATCTATCTATCTATCTATCTATCTGAGGATAAATATCTATCTATCTATCTATCTATCTATCTGAGGATAAATATCTATCTATCTATCTATCTATCTATCTATCTATCTATCTATCTATCTATCTATCTATCTATCTATCTATCTATCTATCTATCTATCAACTGAGTTAAACTTTTTAACACTACACTGTAGAGTCAATAGAACTGGCTCATTAGAGTCATTAATTTGGGAATCAGACTACACTGGTCACACTGTAAGTTTCACATTGTAGATTCAAAAGAACTGGCTCATTAGAGTCATTTGTTTGGGAATCATGCTAACACATCATAGCATAGCGAAGTGCTAAAAATGCTAAAAACGTGCTAGCATCATGCTAACACATGCTAGCATCGCCTAGCGAAGTGCTAAAACATGCTAAAAACGTACTAAGCATCATGCTAAAACATGCTAAGCATCGCCTAGCGAAGTCGCTAAAACATGCTAAAAACGTGCATAGCATCATGCTAACACATGCTAGCATCGCCTAGCCGAAGTGCTAAAAAATGCTAAAAACGTGCTAAGCATCATGCTAACACATGCTTAGCATACGCCTAGGGAAGTGCTAAACCATGCTAAAAACTTGCTAACATCATGATAACACATGCTAAGCATCGCCTAGCGAAGTTTTAAAAATGCTAAAAACGTGTTAACATCATGATAACACATGCTAAGATCGCCTAGCGAAGTGCTAAAAAATGCTAAAAACGTGCTAAGCATCATGCTAAAATCGCCTAGCGAAGTGCTAAAAAATGCTAAAACGTAGCAAGCATCCCCTAGCGAAGTGCTAAAAATGCTAAAAACATGCTAAGCATCATGCTAACACATGCTAAGCATCGCCTAGCGAAGTGCTAAAACATGCTAAAAACGCAGCAAGCATCATGCTAACACATGCTAGCATCGCCTAGCGAAGTGCTAAAACATGCTAAAAACGTGCTAAGCATCATGCTAACACATCATAGCATCGCCTAGCGAAGTGCTAAAAAATGCTAAAAACGTGCTAGCATCATGCTAAAACATGCTAGCATCGCCTAGCGAAGTGCTAAAACATGCTAAAAACGTGCTAGCATCATGCTAAAACATGCTAGCATCGCCTAGCGAAGTGCTAAAACATGCTAAAAACGTGCTAGCATCATGCTAACACATGCTAAGCATCGCCTAGCGAAGTGCTAAAAATGCTAAAAACGTGCTAAGCATCATGCTAACACATGCTAGCGTCGCCTAGGGAAGTGCTAAACCATGCTAAAAACGTGCTAACATCATGATAACACATGCTAAGCATCGCCTAGCGAAGTTTTAAAAAATGCTAAAAACGTGTTAACATCATGATAACACATGCTAGCATCGCCTAGCGAAGTGCTAAAAAATGCTAAAAACGTGCTAGCATCATGCTAAAATCGCCTAGCGAAGTGCTAAAAAATGCTAAAAACGTGCTAGCATCCCCTAGCGAAGTGCTAAAAAATGCTAAAAACGTGCTAGCATCATGCTAACACATGCTAGCATCGCCTAGCGAAGTGCTAAAACATGCTAAAAACGTGCTAGCATCATGCTAACACATGCTAGCATCATGCTAACACATGCTAGCATCGCCTAGCGAAGTGTTAAAACATGATAAAATTGTGCTAGCATAATGCTAACACATGCTAGGATCGCCTAGCGAAATGAAATCTATCTGAGGGTCAATATCTATCTATCTATCTATCTATCTATCTATCTATCTGAGGGTCAATATCTATCTATCTATCTATCTATCTATCTGAGGGTCAATATCTATCTATCTATCTATCTATCTATCTATCTATCTGTCTGAGGGTCAATATCTATCTATCTATCTATCTATCTATCTATCTATCTATCTATCTATCTATCTATCTATCTATCTATCTATCTATCTATCTATCTATCTATCTGAGGGTCAATATCTATCTATCTATCCGTCTCTCTGTCTGTCTGTTGTCTATCTATCTATCTGAGGGTCAATGTCTATCTCTCTCTCTCTCTATCTATCTATCTATCTGAGGGTCTATCTATCTATCTATCTATCTATCTATCTATCTCTGTATCTCTCTATCTATCTATCTATCTAGCAACTAAGTTAAACTTTAAACTATAAACTACTTTAAACTCATTTAAACTAATTTAAACTTCAAACTACTTTAAACTTCTTCAAACTTCTTCAAACTTTCGGGTCCAAACTTTCACAAGCCAACTTAAAGTTTGTACTCAAACTTTTAATCTAGTTATTATTATTCTTCTTACTCAGAAATTTCTATACGCTACTCCTCCTAGAGCTTTAACTCCACATACTCCAAACTCGGCACAGACCTTCAGACTAATCCCGAATAGTGTGCTATATCTTTTCTAACTGATCGGACTTACGGTTTTCCTAAAAATGACGATCAAACTCGGAAAAAACTCCCATTGACTTAACATTGCGGAATGTTCAGAAATTCAAATTCCAACTGACATTTTCACACACACACAGACAAAAAGGGCCTGTCAGCCCTGCATCTCTCCCTCTCTCTCCCTCAGAGGATTTCTTTTATCAAGCAGCCAAAAAGTAATGACCTAGAATCTTCATAGCCACATGCTAAAAACGTGCTAGCATCATGCTAACACATGCTAGCATCGCCTAGCGAAGTGATAAAAATGCTAAAAACGTGCTAGCATCATGCTAACACATGTTATCATCGCCTAGCGAAGTGCTAAAACATGCTAAAAACGTGCTAGCATCATGCTAACACATGCTAGCATCGCCTAGCGAAGTGCTAAAACATGCTAAAAACGTGCTAGCATCATGCTAAAAACGCCTAGCAAAGTGCTAAAACATGCTAAAAACGTGCTAGCATCATGCTAACACATGCTAGCGTCGCCTAGCGAAGTGCTAAAACATGCTAAAAACGTGCTAGCATCATGCTAACACATGCTAGCATCGCCTAGCGAAGTCGCTAAAACATGCTAAAAACGTGTTAAGCATCATGCTAACACATGCTAGCATCGCCTAGCGAAGTGCTAAAACATGCTAAAAACGTACATAGCATCATGCTAACACATGCTAGCATCACCTAGCGAAGTGCTAAAACATGCTAAGAACGTACTAAGCATCATGCTTAACACATTCTAAGCATCGCCTAGCGAAGTGCTAAAACATGCTAAAAACGTACTAGCATCATGCTAATACATGCTAGCATCGCCTAGCGAGTGCTAAAAAATGCTAAAAACGTAGCAAGCATCATGCTAACACATGCTAGCATCGCCTAGCGAAGTGCTAAAAATGCTAAAAACGTGCTAAGCATCATGCTAACACATGCTAAGCATCGCCTAGCGAAGTGCTAAAACATGCTAAAATCGTGCTAGCATCATGCTAACACATGCTAGCATCGCCTAGCGTTGTGCTAAAACATTCTAAAAACGTGGTAGCATCATGCTAACACATGTTAGCATCACCTAGCGAAGTGCTAAACATGCTAAAAACGTGCTAGCATCATGCTAACACATGCTAGCATCGCCGAGCGAAGTGCTAAAAGATGCTAAAAACGTGCTAGCATCATGCTAACGCATGCTATTATCACCTAGCGAAGTACTAAAAAATGCTAAAAACGTGCTAGCATCTATCTGTCTGTCTACCTATCTATCTATCTGACTGTCAATATCTATCTATCTATCTATCTGAGGGTAAATATCTATCTATCTATCTCTCTATCTAACTATCTATCTGAGTGTCTATCTATCTATCTATCTAGCAACTAAGTTAAACTTTAAACTACTTTAAACTACAAACTACTTTAAACTTTAAACTAATTTAAACTACAAACTAATTTAAACTTTAAACTCGTTTAAACTATAAACTACTTTAAACTTCAAACTACTTTAAACTATAAACGACTTTAAACTAATTTAAACTAATTTAAACTAATTTAAACTTCAAACTACTTTAAACTTCTTCAAACTTTCTGGTCCAAACTTTCACAAGCCAACTTAAAGTTTGTCTCGACGAACTTTTTCTAGTTATTATTATTATTCTGAGACTAAAATTACCAAGACTAACTCCTCCTAGAGCTTTTAAGCTACAGGCACCAAACTCGGCACAGACCTTCAGACTAATCCCGAATAGTGTGCTATATCTTTTCTAACTGATCGGACTTACGGTTTTCCTAAAAATGACGATCAAACTCGGAAAAAACTCCCATTGACTTAACATTGCGGAATGTTCAGAAATTCAAATTCCAACTGACATTTTCACACACACAGACAAAAAGGGCCTGTCAGCACTGCATCTCTCCCTCTCTCTCCCTCAGAGGATTTCTTTTATCAAGCAGCCAAAAAGTAATGACCTAAAATCTTCCTAGCCACACGCTAAAACATGCTAAAAACGTGCTAGCATCTATCTGAGGGTCAATATCTATCTATCTATCTATCTATCTATCTATCTATCTATCTATCTATCTATCTATCTATCTATCTATCTATCTATCTATCTCTCTGAGGGTAAATATCTATCTCTCTCTCTATCTATCTATATCTATCTCTATATATCTAAGGGTAAATATCTATCTATCTATCTATCTATCTATCTATCTATCTATCTATCTATCTATCTATCTATCTATCTATCTATCTATCTATCTATCTAGCAACTAAGTTAAACTTTTTAACACTACACTGTAGAACTGGCTCATTAGAGTCATTCATTTGGGAATCAGACTACACTGGTCACACTGTATGTTTCACACTGTAGATTCATAAGAACTGGCTCATTAGAGTCATTCATTTGGGAATCAGACTACACTGGTCACACTGTATGTTTCACATTGTAGATTCAAAAGAACTGGCTCATTAGAGTCATTCATTTGGGAATCAGACTAAACTGGTCACACTGTATGTTTCACATTGTAGATTCAAAAGAACTGGCTCATTAGAGTCATTAATTTGGGAATCAGACTACACTGGTCACACTGTATGTTTCACACTGTAGATTCAAAAGAACTGGATCATTAGAGTCATTCATTTGGGAATCAGACTACACTGGTCACACTGTATGTTTCACACTGTAGATTCAAAAGAACCGGCTCATTATGCTGCGTTCACACCGGACGCGAATAGCGCGTCAAATTCGCGCCTACCGCGTCTAGTTATACGCTTGACCACTTTGAATCCATTCGCGCGTCAAGAGTGAAATTGACGCGCGTAAAAAACAAAAGTTTGAAGCGAAATTTACGCTGCGGACGCCGCCAGAGGCTTAAATCCGTTGGACGGCCATCTTTTACAAGATGGCTGATGTTGATCGAGCATTCGTGGAGAGAGTCACCGCTCTGTATTTGCTCTGGAGAGCAGAACAGCGGCGTATGGGTCGTCGTCGCCGCATTTGGGTCCACCAGACCCTCCGGAGGCGCTCCCAGTTCGGCGAATTTCATCATTTGCTCCAGGAGCTGCGCCTGGATGACGGCCGCTCAGCGGTACTTCCGCTTGTCCCGCGCCCAGTTTGATGACCTGTTGTCCCGCGATCGGAGCGAGGATACAGGCGCTCTATCCCAGCTGCGGAGCTTCTGTCCATCTGTCTTCGGTTAGTAAATGTATATAAAATGTTAAATACAGTATATTAAATATATGTTAATTTACGCTTATGCTAGCAATGTTTTTCAAACTGTGTGGTACGGATACCACTGTTGGTGCTCTTTCTAGTGATACTCAGTTAACTGCTGTAACGTTAACCAAAAAAATAAAATATTATTTTGGCAGACGGATAATGTCTCTATCTGTAAGCAATATGTAGTGCTCTTTCTAGTGATAACGCTACTCGGTTAACTGCTATAACCTAAAAAATGATACTGTCATGTCTCTATCTGTAAGCAATTGTAGTAACGCTACTCTTTCTTTTGATAATCAGTTGGTTATTGGCACACTAGTGATTTAAACCATATACACATATACCCTTTTGTTTTGAAGATTCAAAACTTTGTTAAATTGCTTGCAAAATTGCTAGCAAACAAACAAATATGGTGCATTAAAGTAAAACAGACTGGTTATTGTATATAGTTGAATATGTAACTACAAGTGTACTTATAAAAATATTTTCTAGGTTTCTTGCCACAGGGGACTCATTCAGGACCATAGCGCCCAGCTTCAGGGTTGGTGTCTCAACAGTGAGCCAGATCGCCCACCAGGTTGTGACTGCAATCTGGGACTGTCTTGTGGAGGAGTACATGGCTGTGCCCACCACTGATGACTGGCGTGTCTTCACTCACCGCCTCCAGAGCCAGGCGCGGACATGCTGGAGAGGAGCCACTGCCAGGTCTGGGTCGGGTTGCGGCCAACAACTCCTCCAGAGAGGCACTCCGGGTGAGGGATGTCTTCATGGCACACTTCTCGGCGGAGGGAGCAGTACCATGGCAGCCGACGGAGTAGCGCTTGAAGTCCTCCTCATGACTTCCCCACAACGGCTCTTTTAAGAGCCACCCACAAACCTATAAAGAGCTAAACTATCTAAAAATAGTCCATTATTATTATATATATATATTTTTTTTTCCCAGGTTGTCAGCCCCAGTTCCAGGATGTCAGGTCCACAACATGCACATTTATTAAGTTGAGACTTTTTAAAAACGTCAGGTTTTCCATGGTAGTATATCAGGTTAAATTATTTATTTATTTTTGTTTTGATGATAAATGGAGCCAGCCTCAAAAGTAATTAACCTGTCCTGTGTTTTTTTCCTTATTCAACACTGTCCAGACACTAATGTTGGTTGTCTTTACATTACAATAATAATGTTTCATATAATCTAGATTTAGATATGGAATAAATAGCAATCAATACAAAATCAAAATGTCTCATATATTGAAATCAAGTTATGTGATAAAAGATTTGCTTTGTTTGTGCATTAGAACCACACCAGGCATTTAGTCATATTACAAAATAATTTATTGAGGCCAAACATATGAAGTAATTTTAGGTATAACATTAAAAAACATATTTAGGCAAAACGTAAAAAAAATTATTTAGGCAAAACATATAAAATAACAATATGAACTGAAAAAAATGAACAATATGTGCAAACTATTTACATTAAGAGACAGGAACAAAAAGGACCTCGCTTGGAAGGTGGAAGAGCCACAGGGAATGGCATAGGAGAAGAGGAAGGAGGGCAGCAGGCAGCTAGGCTCCTGATTGGTTAACGCGGCGCAATTGATGCCAAAGTTCAGATTTTTAAACTCGGGCGGCAGACGCGACTCGCGTCAAACGCGTGAATGCACAAAATGCACCATTCGCGCGTAACGCCAGACGCTCAATTCGCGCACTCAGCGCGAACTTGACGCCGAATGAGGCGTATTCGCGTCTACAGCGCCGCGCTCACGCCTCATTCGCGCCAGCAGGAATTTTTTACGCGCGTAACGCGTCTTTGCATTGACTTAACATTGAAATCACTCGCGCCTGACGCGCTATTCGCGTCCGGTGTGAACGTAGCATTAGAGTCATTAATTTGGGAATCAGACTACACTGGTCACACTGTATGTTTCACACTGTAGAGTCAAAAGAACCGGCTCATTAGAGTCATTCATTTGGGAACACACAAAGACAAAAAGGGCCTGTCAGCCCTGCATCTCTCCCTCTCTCTCTCCCTCATTGCATAGATATTTTGTATTGAACATAGCTCTGGATCACAGTGTCATAGAGACAAGGGGGCGGGCTCATTTTACTCAGACGACCAGTCAGTCTCTCGGGATCATTGTGAAGCTATCAAGCCACGCCCTAGCAACAATTTAAAGCACCTTAGCAACAACTCCCATAGACTTCTAATGAAAGACATCAAAGGGATATCTCCGAATAGAAGTGTCATAGAAACACAAGGGTGGTCTCGTTTGACTCGGGGCAGCAAACAGCCAATCATGAATCACCTCAACACTTCCTAGCCCCTCCCTAGCAACCAATGTCGAGCACCTTAACAACCAAAATCCATAGAGGGATATCTTCCATTCTGAATGTCACAGAGGCATGGGAGTTGGTTTATATCATTCATACTGACAAGCAGCCTTTGGAGTTTCATGATTGGCAGCTGTCAAGCCACTCCCTAGCAACTAAACAGAGTACCCTAGCAACCGTTTAGCAATAACTATATCTCTGCACCAGAAAATCAGAGAGACTTCTGGGTTCATTTATTTCAATCAGGATGGCAAGGAGACTTGATAAGTATCACTATGGTAACTGCCTAGCAACCAGATGGGGTTACCCTAGCAACCGAGTAACAAATCACATATCTCTGCACCAGAAAATCAGAGAGACTTCTGGGTTGATTTATTTCAATCAGGATGGCAAGGAGACTTGATAAGTATCACTATAGTAACTTCCTAGCAACCACATGGGGTTACCTTAGCAACCGAGTAACAAATCACATATCTCTGCATCAGAAAAACGTAGACTTCCGGATTGACTTATTTCAATCAGGATGGCAAGGAGACTTCATTAGTATCACTATGGTAACTGCCTAGCAACCAGATGGGGTTACCCTAGCAACCGAGTAACAAATCACATATCTCTGCACCAGATAATCGTAGAGACTTCTGGGTTGATTTATTTCAATCAGGATGTCAAGGAAACTTGATAAGTATCACTATGGTAACTGCCTAGCAACCACATTGGGTTACCCTAGCAACCGAGTAACAAATCACTAATCTCTGGACCAGAAAATCGTAGAGACTTCTGGGTTGGTTTATTTCAATCAGGATGTCAAGAAGACTTGATAAGTATCACTATGGTGACTGCCTAACAACCAGATGGGGTTACCCTAGCAACCGAGTAACAAATCAAATATCTCTGCACCAGAAAATCATAGAGACTTCTGGGTTGATTTATTTCAATCAGGATGTCAAGGAGACTTGATAAGTATCACTATGGTAACTGTCTAGCAACCACATTGGGTTACCCTAGCAACCGAGTAACAAATCACATATCTCTGGACCAGAAAATCGTAGAGACTTCTGGGTTGGTTTATTTCAATCAGGATGTCAAGAACACTTGATAAGTATCACTATGGTGACTGCCTAACATCCAGATGGGGTTACCCTAGCAACCGAGTAACAAATCACATATCTCTGCAACAGAAAATCGTAGAGAATTCTGGGTTGATTTATTTCAATCAGGATGGCAAGAAGACTTGATAAGTAT
>NW_026265917.1:0-1203 GCF_025860055.1 Xyrauchen texanus
CAATATCCACTGGTTTAGAATCTCATGGTTAAAAATAAAAATAAAAAAAATGTAACAAACTTTTGTATTAAAGATATTTCGTCAGAATTCTATATAAAATAAACCTGTTTGCCAAAATACTGTATTTTCTAGTGAATGTTGTTAAAGTTTTTATAATTTTAGAGTGCCTTTGTTGTATTTGCCAACTTGATACATTTTTTTAAAACAAAATTTCAAAGTTTTCGTTAAATACATTTAAACCTTTAAATAATGCTTTAAAACACACAAACACTGGGAGGGGGTTAAGCCCCACCCCCGCGGAGGGGCTTGTCAACTGATCTTACGCCATTGTCATTTTGGATGAGATTGTGAAAGGACTTTAAACGGAGTCGTGTAAGATTTCTGTCTTATATAGTTAAAATTATATATTATGTTTTTATAAAATGTATCCTGTTTGCTAGGTTAATGTTAAACATCGTCTTACTTACATCACTTATCGCTGAATGAGTTCATGAAAGGATTTTAAACGGTAGATTTTGTGCTGCATTTTACAATTTATGCTATTTAAAATGCTCTTTGTTGAAATACAATTTTTAAATACATTTTATGTTTTTGTTCAGCATCTTTAAAGTGACATTGCTAGAGATGTGTTAGACAACGTAATGTTTAAACAGATACAGTCTCAGTATCTTTACCTTTCTCATTTCATATTTGTTCACTTAATGTTGTTTGTGGATCTAGATCTTCTTCTGTGAAGTCTCTCAATTTCATCTCAAATTCATTTATATCCCCCAGTTTATTTTTTCCATTTGGAAAGAACAGCTTCTTGCCACACTCCAAAAGTTCTGCCATTGTAGCCCTCTTTAAAGCCTTTAAGTGTCTGGTTCCACCACCTCGTTTTTCTTTTATTTGGACAAAGGAGCCACAGACCTCTTCAAACAGTCCCATCTGGTAACTTCGCTCAGTTTTTTGGGCATTTGAGTTTCCACTGAGTTTTTCTGAACGATTATCACAATGCTTCCTCTTTCTATCCCGCTTTCCTTGCAATTTTGACATGAGGTTTTGTGTGGCTTTAGATACTGTGGTATTTCCTTCTATTGCAGCTTCTTCTCTTCTGCAGTACTGTCTTATTGCTATCCGGTCTCCAAATCTGGGGACATATGTCAGCAGTTGCTCATCTGATGCTCAGCCTAATGTTTAAAAACACATTTTCTCCACCTTCCA
>NW_026265918.1:0-1201 GCF_025860055.1 Xyrauchen texanus
CTGCATTGTGGGGAGTGTCCGCTACAAAGTCCATCAAAGTCCATCAGTTTTGTTTAAGAGATGTGATCCCTCTGGACTGACAGTTACAGTCTTCTTCTGCAGAGTTTTTACAGTTTTTTAGACACCACTTTTCCCCGTGCAGTCTTGATCCAGCCTTTTCCGGATTTATTCCAATAAAGCGTCTGAAAAATATCAGGGAAGATTTTCAGTGAACAATCATTTAAAATTGTATCCATTCAGATTATCTAAAATGTCCTCACTAATATTTATAATTTCTGAAGACTTGAAATACACCAAACAGGTCATACAGCGTGCCAGTGAACGCCCCCGTGTGTAAATGGGCGACAGAACTCAAATATGATGAAATATGACGTCTGTTTGTCAATACAATGCAGTGAATGGAGACCACAATATAAAGCTACAAAAGGGACATAAAAGCATTTTAAAGTTAATCCTTATTCACCTTAAATATTGACATCAGAATTGTCCTCGACGATCATGATTTCAAGATCAATTACACTTCCTAGCGCTCTGAGTATATGTCAAATAATCAGGACTGAAATCATGATTGTGTCTGAGACTGCAATGGCAAATTGAACAATGAAAGGGTTATAGTCTGTTCTCAACTCAAATTCAACTGAATTAAACCACTGTACTCGTATGGATTACATTTATTATGCTTTTATGTGCTTTTTGTTGCTGACAGTTTGGTACATATTCCACTTGCACTGAATGAACAAACAAATATCACATCTCCATCCAAATATCTTTGTTTTCCGCAAAAGAAAATCCCATGTTTGAGATGACAAAGTTGAGTAAATGAGATCATTATTAAATGGAGAACTATTCCTTTAAGTCAACATAGTAATATTAACATATGAATGAAAATGAAACACATAATAAAATACGTGCAAGCTTGTGACCTTTGAAGGAATTCCAGTGTGGATGCTGCTTCCTCTTGGTTCTGCAAATTAAAGATGTAATACAAAGAAAACAATGCAGCAATTCCAGTGACAAAACTTGTCTGCACACCTCACAGATTATTCGGCCTTCCAGCTGATCTTCATCCATTGCCCCGGAACATCACCTGGACCTTAAAGGAAACTATAAAGAGATGAATGTGTAATCTATGTTCTAAGGACAGCTGGGTGTACATAAGACAGTGAGAAAATGATGCCAACCCTAACAATGGCACACAATG
>NW_026265919.1:0-1201 GCF_025860055.1 Xyrauchen texanus
ATTTTCAGTACGGTTGATGTTTAAACCTTGTTTGCTCACGTAACTGTCAGCTGTCATAAATTATATCCCCATTAAAATAGGAAGCGTAATAAAAGTAGATTTAGATAAATTGTATATTTGCCCTGTGTAAATAACAATATATAGGAACTGTATCTGAAATAAATAAGAGGTGATAAATAAATACTGATACAACAGGCTGGAAAAATAGACATTTGTTCATTTTAATATCATATATATATTTTGAATGTGTTGACACTTGACACCGGGCGACACACCCTGAAAACTGCACCATTAGATCTGCTTCAAGCGTAAAAGTTTGTTTTATTTTTCTCTCTCTCAAATGTAAACGAGTGTAAATATCAACATCATACTGTATGTCGAAAGGACTGATGTCACGTAAAAATTGAGCTCCGTGTCTAAATACAGATAAACATCATATTATGTGAAGATAGTGTGAACTTTGTTTCAAATTAAGTGAGACCTTATGCACAGTTGGTCCAACCCTACCCAGACACACACATACTGAATATAATGAAAAGATCGTGAATACATTTTTTTAGAACTTTTATCCCGCAGTCCAGTAGGTGGCGGTAAAGCATCAAGAGCTGGTTTGTAAACCGCCAATGACTCCGAAGAAGAAGAAGAACTTATTTCGGTGAGGCGGGAATGCACCTATCGTTTGTTTGCCAGCAAGATAAGTTTGTTAAACCGCCATAAAACACAAGAAAAAAAAGAAGAGGAACTTATTTCGGTACGTGCTCAATCTTTTATGTTTTTCCTCTCATTTACACGGGTAGGATGGCGTAATCAACTTTTTTGACAATATTGTGTGTGTGTGTGTGTGTGTGCGCGCTTCTCTCTCTCATTAATGAAAAAGCAACTAATGACGGATAAAAATAACCATGTCGGAATCTTTACAACTCATATCCATCCGAGTGACGGAACATTTGTTTTTGGAGCACAAACTCTGACTGGCGACGCACAAAAATTTGTAATGGTCGACATTTATTTTTACAGGAATATAATTTTAAGCGGTATATGGATGAACTTAATCCTGGAATAGCGAACAAACATAGTGACCAATAAACCAAATGTAATTTTGACTGATGGTTTTTCAAACCTAACATGCTTCAAGATGACATAACGCTTGAGAAAGCCAACATATTGTTATGTTACATAAACATTATTATTAATACTATTT
>NW_026265921.1:0-1173 GCF_025860055.1 Xyrauchen texanus
AAAACATGTTCACAATCACTGGTCTACCCTTATGTAGATTTTTTAAAATGATGGCCTCAGGGTTCTGTTCAAAGTTGTAGTAGTTTTAACACACACGCATGCACGCACGCACACACACACACACACACACGCACACACGTTGACTCGGAGGTTGATTGGATTTAAAGATTGAGTATTTCCTTTCTTTTCTTCTTTGAACTAGCTAAACAATTTACAATCACACAACACATTAACCTTTAGCAGGCTACAGAAAGCTATTACTCTTAATGCCTTAAGAGGACACTTATAGAGCATGCCTGATAAAGCTAAGAAAGTGCAAATGTATTAAAGGGGTGATACCACAGAGAGAGAGAGAAAGGGTTGAAAAGAAAGGGATTATGGAGGGAAAGGAGGAAGGGTGACCCAGCATCAGATGCATGGCATATTTAACTTGCCCATACGCATGAAATACGGCCAGGCAGACGACGTTCCACTTCAGTGTTCCCGAGCCCATACTTAACATTTCCACAGGTGAAAGGGGAGGCATCATTAAGGGGAGCCACACTCCGGGGATGCTCATCTCCAGCTCTCCTTGAAGCTATTTATTGCATGAGAGCCTCCACATCATGATCAATCCCCTGGAAAGAAGCGAGAGGCTCCATGCCACTACAGAGTCTCACAGCTATACCTTTTTTGTTCCCAAATTTTTATATTTTCTCTCCGAAAACAATTTACAGGAGCTTGCGGCCCTGTTTGAGACCTTTAGCTGTGGTCATATTCGATGTACTAAACTTCTTAGGAAGGGAGAAGCCTCTAATGGATGGATTACATTTGGAGTTAATCTGTTTATGGCACAATGGAAGTATTGATCAGTTTTTTTTGCACATATATGTTAGTATTGTGTGAAAATATTAAAGCTGCACTGTTCCTTTAGCTCAACTGGTAGAGTATGTTGTTAACAATACCAAGGTCATGGGTTCAATTTCAATTAAATGCATTCACTGATATAAAATGCACTGTGAGTTTCTTATGGATAAATGTGTCTGCCAACTGCATAAATGTAGAGCTCAAATCATTAGGACATTTTCCCCCCTCTACATTCAAGACAAAGTTTTGTTTTGAATTTCTGCACCACTAACAGAACAGAATTGCAAAAATATATATTGTTTTCAAACAGGTTTCCTGAATACTGAA
>NW_026265922.1:0-1173 GCF_025860055.1 Xyrauchen texanus
TCAACAATGTTAGGGTATATTTTAGCGAGGCTGGCTTTAGAGTAATACACAATATTTTAAACTGCATGAGCCAGACTCTTGCAAAAATTGTGCTTGTATGTATTCTATTAAAAAGCACCCTCCCAGCAATCTTCTGCAAAATCCACACCCATCTCACACTCCCAAGCACTTCTCTTTGTTGAGAATATTTACTTAAATCCATAATTTGGCAATAGATCATTGAAGTGACATGTCTTTTGAGAAGGGTTGAGCTGAAGTAAATCATCCTGGTTACTTTTGTAACCTCCATTCCCTGATGAGGGACCGAGACATTGTGTCGATGTAGTGACACTAGGGGTCACTCTTGAGAGCCCGAAATGCCGGCAGGACTACGGAGAGATCTCATGAGGGAACGAGAAAAGGTCTGGAGGGATTCAACCTCCTAGTGAACCTAATAATCAGGTTGTACTTTCCTAAAGATTTGCCATCCACTGTGTCGTGGTGCGTGGCTATACACCTTCAAGGTGACGTGTTGTGACATGCGAGGGGAGGGTAACCCGCCTTGGTGGTTGATAAATGCCACCATCGCCGTGTTGTCTGTACACCAACACGTGTTTGACCTGGATCAACGTCCAGAACCTAAGCAGGGCGAGCAGTATTACATTTACATTTATCCAAAGCGAATTACAGTGCACTTATTACAGGGACAATCCCCCCCAGAGCAACCTGGAGTTAAGTGCCTTGCTCAAGGACACAATGGTGGTGGTGGGGATCGAACCGCCAACCTTCTGCTTACCAGTTCAGTGCCTTAGCCCACTACGCCACCACCACTCCAGTATTGCCAGCAACTCTATTGTGTGCCGTGGTGCCATGCCAATCTCGGGACTTGAGTCCCGAGCCAGTGTTGAAGCGATCTCATATGCATCAATGCCTCTGAAAGAGTTTCAGTGGAACCGCTGTCTTCTGTCTTAATGCCTTCAGAGAGGCCAGCACCGACTGTGCATGCTCGTTCATGAGGCGTGCCGTTAACAAGACTGAGTTCAACTCCAAACCTATTGTATCATGCATGCAAACGTAAGGAGAAAAATGGTCAACACTAGATAACGTCATCAAAGGGGTTCCCTTTTTAGTTACAAATGCAAGAGGGAAAATGCAGGGAAAAATGCAAGCGGGAAAAGATGTGGAGAATTTTAG
>NW_026265923.1:0-1172 GCF_025860055.1 Xyrauchen texanus
TGCTTAAAAATGCCTCCTCGGAAATTGATAAAATGCACTGTAAAATCTTTTGTTTTACAGTTGGTGCAAAGGGGTGTAAAAACGTGTTAATGATCACTGGGAAGACATAGCAGGAGATAGAGCTGAAAACTTTGAGAAGGACATTTTTGCTTGTATGGAAGGACCTAAATGAAAACATATGGAGCGCTTCACGGATTTGCATGTCATCCTTTCGCAAAAACATTGCAATCTTCACGAAACATCTCCATACAGCCTTAAAGCAACATTTTAAGCTCAGATGGCTGTTCAGTAATGCAACTAGAAATTAGCTATGCACTGCAAAAGAAATAATTACCAGTCAAAATGAAGCATTACAACAAGTTAGCTTGCATTATGAAGGCTTAACAGGACTTTAATGTAGGAAACTGAAAGTAAGCAAAGAAGTGTGCAAACTTTATGAAACAGCTCTAAACAGCCCAAAAGCAACATTTTAAACTCAAATAGCTGATTGGAGTAATATTCAATCAGAATTCACAACATTTTCAATTAAACATCACTTTTCAGTAATGTCACTAGAAATGAGCAATGCAATGCAAAAGAAAGAATTACCAGTCAAAATGCAGCATTACAACAAGTTTGCATACATTATGAAAGCTAAAGAGTCAATTGTATTGAGGTAACTGATGCAAGCAAAGAACATTGCAATCTTCACGAAACAGCTCTATACAGCCCTAAAGTAACATTTTAAGCTCAGATAGCTGTTTGGAATCATTTTCAACTGAATTAAAAAAATTCTCAATTAAACATGTCCTTTCAGTAATGTAACTAGAAATTAGCTATGCATTGCAAAAGAAACAATTACCAGTCAAAATGCAGCATTACAACAAGTTGGCATGCATAATGAGGGCTAAACAGTCATTTTAATGGAGGTAACTGATTGTCAGCACAGAACTTTGCAAACTTTATGAAACGTCTCGGGTTACGTGGTGTAACCCTTGTTCCCTGAAAAAGTGGAACAAGATGCTCCGCTGTGAAAAGTGCTTTGGGAACAATCCTACATTGTGATCAGCTGTGAATATGTGTGTAACACGTCAATGAACATTGACCGGAATTTATAGCCTCGGCTTGTGAGATCATTGGATGCACCTGTGGCCAAGCTATAAATAGATGCGTCACCAGCGTGTCATCAGATA
>NW_026265924.1:0-1151 GCF_025860055.1 Xyrauchen texanus
AAACACTGATATCTTACACACCTGTCATTGTTGTGATGAGTTTAACACAAACACTGATATCTTACACACCTGTCATTGTTGTGATGAGTTTTACACAGACAGGTGTCACTCGTGTTTTCTTCAGTTTTCTTCAATCTGTATGTGATATATTTAAAATAATTCAGTACACATACAGTATTACTGTCATGTTTGGTTTTTGTAGTCCTTTTTGTAGTTTCATTTTATGATTGGTTCTCCCCTGATTATTTATCATTCCCTAATTGTTTCCCCAGGTGTTCCTCATTCATTTGTTTGTTCCTTTATGTATTTAAGCCCTTAGTTTTCTTGTTTGCTTTGTTAGTTCTTGCATGTTTTTGTATGCTCTGTGCCAGGTTGCCTGTGTTTTTCTTTATTCTGAGTTTTCTATGTTTATTAAATAAACTGCTGGACTTAGATCCTCATTCTCTGCCTGCTTCGTCACAGAAGAACTAACCACCATTATGGATCTAGCAGCCGTCAGAATTCTCCTCCTCAGGCAAGAGGACCGTCCAGTTGAGGATCACGTTCGTGAGTTTTTAGAGCTGGCAAATTTAGTGGACTACCCAGAATTTTTCTTAGTGGTTTTCTTCAGAGCAGGTCTCAGTAGTTCACTAAAGGAGCTGTTGCCTCCGGCAGATCCTCACTGGACGCTCCTCGAGTTCGTGGAGGAGATTGTACGAGTAAGCTTCTCGCCGTTCACTGTGGGTGTAGAGGAGGAGGGCTCCCACTGTGGTCACCCCCCCAGACTTCCATGGCTCGCCCCCCCCACGCCTGCCACGGCCAACGAGCCAACGCCCACGCCTTCCACGGCCAACGAGCCAACGCCCACGCCTGCCACGGCCAACGAGCCAACACCACGCCTGCCACGGCCAACAAGCTGGAAGTCTCGTCCGTCCCAGAGCCAGCGTTGCCAGCTTCGTCCACGAGGAGGAGGAGGAGGAGGAGGCGGCGGAAAGGCTTCTGCTCCCCAGTCTCCGCCTGCCACGGTCTGCGAGCCAGAGGCCACGGTCAGCGAGCCAGAGCCTACGCCTGCCACGGTCAGCGAGCCAGAGGCCTGGGAGGAGGGAACAGGGTCTGTCCTGTGGCCTCCAAGGCTCCCTGACCCGGTCCCCGTCCTGTGGCCTCCTCCTAGG
>NW_026265925.1:0-1149 GCF_025860055.1 Xyrauchen texanus
AAAAGAGTCTGGATGTCATGTGTTATTCATATTAATTGTCATGTCATACATTTTTATTTATATGTTTTAAAAAATCAACAACAACAATGTTTTTTTTACCATTCAGTCGGTGGATATTGTTCCCACAACATAATTACTGAGACATAGTCTGAGTATTTAAACATGGGATCAGCTTGTGTTGTCTGTTGTATCTTTCTCATCATTGGAGGCTCAAAGTTTCTGTGCAATGATAAATGTGTTATTCAGTAAAAAAAACATATCCTGATATTCATTCTAATCATTGTTTTAATTAAATCTATGCATAAGTGCAGGGAGAAGTAAATAAACTGCTATACAGTGATGTTATGGAAAATAATCTGAAAAAAGGATCTTTCAATGTTCCTCACAATATTTCCTCGTACTGCCCTCATTATTTCCATAAAGTACCTGATGAGCAGCAACATCTTTTGACAGTCACATTTTTCATGGTCAGACTTTTGCTAGCATACGATGCTTGTATGAAATTAACATCTTACAGCGTTTAGTGTGACATGTTCACAGACGACCGATTAATAACCTTTGCGATGATCTTCAGCCTCTGATGAAATTTGGACAGAGTCTGAACTTTAGCATCGTAGCCATATAGTATGACTGCTATTACGACGGCCAGATGAGATTTTCCGCTTCTCTATTGCATCCTATTTTGTAATTTTTCATGCCACAAATCTTTTTATTTCCACAATGAATATTTGCTTGTGATAGCTCATTATTAGGTTACCTCCCGCACTTACATTCATTCTCAACATCTGTACTTTTCTGTATTTGTGAACAGTCTTATTATAGGCCTATTTGACAAAATCCATCCTTATTGTAAATGTTAACTCATGCTTGTGATGGAGTGGTATTAGAGCGATGGAAATGCTTATGTCATGACTTTCAGAGAGAGAAAGAAATGCTCCTCCGTAGTGGGTAAATCATTCACCATTTTGCTTCTATTCCGCAACACTCCCGTAACTTGAGCCACATTCATTGATTGAGACGATTGGGACCACAGTCGGTTATGATATATATCGTGCAGTCTGACAAGCAACAATATTAAAGGACAATAATAAATCGTACAGTGTGCACCCGCCTTAAGAGAGCAAGAAGCTGCTGGCGGTGTTATTTGAA
>NW_026265926.1:0-1132 GCF_025860055.1 Xyrauchen texanus
TATTGCTCCTTACTGATGATTGTGACACCACATCCTGTGTCCACTTCAAACTCCACTTCCATGCCATTCACCTTTAACTTTTGTGTGATAGGGGCCACTTCAGGTAGGATTTGTGATACACTGTAAATTGTATTGATATCACTTGCATCCTCTTCCTCACTCACTTCCTCCTCTTTGACTAAATGTGACCTCCTACCTTTCTCTTTTTCCTTTCTCTCCACTCTTTGGCCTTTGAACAGTGCTTTCTGAAAACTAGCCCCAGCTTGCTTTGACTTGCATGCTCGTTTTATGTGTCCACGCTTCCCACAGTTATGACAGAGTTCATTCACAAACCTGCATTCCTCGGGCGCATGATTTCCTTTGCATCTATAACACACAAAGTCTCTTTCCGGGCCTCTCCTTTCCGCCAAGTACACTTTATGCACCGGTGTTTGTCCTTTCAGCATCCTCGTTGCCAATTATGTAATATCCTTTGGTGATCATACATGAGGAGACAGGTAGATAAATTAATGGGAATCTTTATTAACAGATGCAGAGCGGACAACGTGCCTCTTGACATCAGCTCAGCAGAAACAGACTAACACACCCACTGCTCTCTATGCCCGTGCATCCAGAGGTCACCATATGCAAACCCCTGCTGCCCTCTACTGGACAACCTTGACTATAGCATCCCATTTACTACAGTGCCATACTACAAAGTTTTACTAGCATCAGAATAGCATTCAAAACAGATTTAAATGCAGCAACAATTTTTTTTATTTTTTATTGACTGGTTAAGTGCTCTTGGAAAAGATGTGTTTTTGAAGACAGAGAGTGAGTCAGCTTCACAGATGGAGTTGGGAAGGTCATTCCACCAACATGGTATGATGAAACTGAGAGTCCGGGAAAGTGTTTCATACTGAAAGTGTTTTGGTGCCTCTTTGTTTTGGTACAACAAGGTAACATTCCTTAGCCGACCGCAGGCTTCTGGCAGGAGTGTAGATCTCGATAAAGGATTTTAGGTATGCTGGAGCAGAACCAGTGACTGTTTTGTATGCCAGCATTAGAGTCTTGAATTTAATACATGCATCAACCGGCAGCCAGTGGAGAGAGACAAAGAGTGGTGAAACATGCACTCTCCTTGTTTCATTAT
>NW_026265927.1:5000-27500 GCF_025860055.1 Xyrauchen texanus
AGATAGATAAGACAGATAGATAGAAAGAAAAGACAGACATATAGATAGACAGACAGACAGACAGACAGACAGACAGACAGATAGAATACATACATAGACAGACAGATAGACAAACAGACAGAGATAGATAGAAAAGACAGATAGACAGACAGATAGATAGATAAGACAGACAGACACAAAGACAGACTGACAGACAGATAGATAAGACAGATAGATAGAAAGAAAAGACAGACATATAGATAGACATATAGATAGACATATAGATAAACAGAAAGATAGACAGATAGATAGATAGATAGATAGATAGATAGATAGATAGATAGATAGATAGATAGATAGATAGATAGATAGATAGATAGGATACATACATACATACATACATAGACAGACAGATAGACAGACAGACAGATAGATAGACAAAGAGACAGACAGTGAATAGATAGATAGACAGAGAGCGGAGAGAGACAAAAAGTGGTGTAACATGTGCTCTCTTAGGTTCATTAAAGACCAGAAGTGCTGCTGCATTCTGGATCATTTGGAGAGGTCTAATAGCACATGCAGGAAGGCCTGCAATGAGAGCGTTACAGTAGTCCAGTCTAGTTATGACAAGGCGACTGAACGAGCAGTTGTGTGGCATGTACAGAGAGGAAGGATCTTATCTTCCTGATATTGTCGAGTGTAAATCTACATGATCTTGCAGTCTTTGAAATGTGGTCAGTGAAATTTAGCTCATCATCAATGGTTACCCCTAGATTTCTGACCGTTTTGGAAGGTGAAACTGTAGTTGGACCCAGCTGCACGGTGATGTTGTGTTCAACAGCAGGGTTGGCTGGAAAGACAAGGAGTTCGGTCTTGGCTGAGTTGAGTTGAATGTGGTGTTCCTTCATCCAGGCTGAGATGTCTGCCAGACAGGCAGCGATTCGAGCAGTCACTGTGGTGTCGTTGGGCTGGAAAGACAAGTAGAGTTGCGTGTCATCAGCATAGCTGATAGATAGATAGATAGATAGATAGATAGATAGATAGATAGATAGATAGATAGATAGATAGATAGATAGATAGATAGATAGATAGATAGACAGACAAAGAGACAGACAGACAGACAGACAGACAGACAGACAGATAGATAGATAAGACAGATAGATAGAAAGAAAAGACAGACATATAGATAGACAGACAGACAGACAGACAGACAGACAGATAGATAAGACAGATAGATAGAAAGAAAAGACAGACATATAGATAGACAGACAGACAGACAGACAGACAGATAGATAGATAGAATACATACATAGACAGACAGATAGACAAACAGACAGAGATAGATAGAAAAGACAGACAGACAGACAGACAGACAGACAGATAGATAGATAAGACAGATAGATAGAAAGAAAAGACAGACATATAGATAGACAGACAGACAGACATATAGACAGACAGACAGACAGACAGATAGATAGATAGATAAGACAGATAGATAGAAAGAAAAGACAGACATATAGATAGACAGACAGACAGACAGACAGACAGACAGATAGATAGAATACATACATAGACAGACAGATAGACAAACAGACAGAGATAGATAGAAAAGACAGATAGACAGACAGACAGATAGATAGATAAGACAGACAGACACAAAGACAGACTGACAGACAGATAGATAGAAAGAAAAGACAGACATATAGATAGACATATAGATAAACAGAAAGATAGACAGATAGATAGATAGATAGATAGATAGATAGATAGATAGATAGATAGATAGATAGATAGATAGATAGATAGATAGATAGGATACATACTTACATAAATACATACATAGACAGACAGATAGACAGACAGACAGATAGATAGACAAAGAGACAGACAGTGAATAGATAGATAGACAGAGAGTGGAGAGAGACAAAAAGTGGTGTAACATGTGCTCTCTTAGGTTCATTAAAGACCAGAAGTGCTGCTGCATTCTGGATCATTTGGAGAGGTCTAATAGCACATGCAGGAAGGCCTGCAATGAGAGCGTTACAGTAGTCCAGTCTAGTTATGACAAGGCTGACTGAACGAGCAGTTGTGTGGCATGTACAGAGAGGAAGGATCTTATCTTCCTGATATTGTCGAGTGTAAATCTACATGATCTTGCAGTCTTTGAAATGTGGTCAGTGAAATTTAGCTCATCATCAGTGGTTACCCCTAGATTTCTGACCGTTTTGGAAGGTGAAACTGTAGTTGGACCCAGCTGCACGGTGATGTTGTGTTCAACAGCAGGGTTGGCTGGAAAGACAAGGAGTTCGGTCTTGGCTGAGTTGAGTTGAATGTGGTGTTCCTTCATCCAGGCTGAGATGTCTGCCAGACAGGCAGCGATTCGAGCAGTCACTGTGGTGTCGTTGGGCTGGAAAGACAAGTAGAGTTACGTGTCATCAGCATAGCTGATAGATAGATAGATAGATAGATAGATAGATAGATAGATAGATAGATAGATAGATAGATAGATAGATAGATAGATAGATAGATAGACAGACAGACAGACAGACAGACAGACAGACAGACAGATAGATAGATAGACAGACAAAGAGACAGACAGACAGACAGACAGATAGATAGATAGATAGATAGACAGACAAAGAGACAGACAGACAGACAGACAGACAGATAGATAGATAGATAGACAGACAAAGAGACAGACAGACAGACAGACAGACAGACAGATAGATAGATAGACAGACAAAGAGACAGACAGACAGACAGACAGACAGACAGACAGACAGATAGATAGATAGACAGACAAAGAGACAGACAGACAGACAGACAGACAGACAGATAGATAGATAGATAGACAGACAAAGAGACAGACAGACAGATATATAGATAGATAGATAGATAGATAGATAGATAAGACAGACAAATAGATAGACAGACAGACAGACAGACAGACAGACAGATAGATAGAATAGATAGATAAGACAGACAGACAGATATTTAGGTAGATAGAAAGATAGATTTACGACTTGCAGATACAAATATATACACACATATACACATAGTGAATTTATTTTGATTAGTTATTTTTATATTTGTTAAACTAAATGTAATTATAGATTAAGGTGTAGTTCTTTTTACACAGCCTCTGCTTTGGCAATACTGTATCGTTTATATTCATGCCAATAAAGACCCTTTGAATTGTATTGAATTGAATAGTGGACATATTGAAAACTGCACTGTGCAAAACTGCTAAAAAGTGGATATTTTAACAGAGAATCACAGACAGTTTCAATGCTGAACCTTTAGGGGCGTCCACGTGTTTTTAAACATGCAGATTTTATAAATAAATATATGGCCAGTTAAATGGACAGCCTTTGCGGTCTCTCATCCGTGTCTAGAAAAGCACTTCATAAATTAAATGAATTATTACTATTATTAATGTTATTATTAGTAGTATTATAGTTTTCTTGTTATTATCCTTATAAGTCCATCAATACAATTTTCTCGTGTTATTGTATAATTCCACCTGAATTATTCACTTTAATACTGTGCTTGCAAAATTTAGAATGACATTAAAAATCATTTCTGCAACAGTACATCTCAGATGTAAAAAACTCTTTATCATTTGTGAGCACTTTTCCATAGACTCACATTGTATACCAGTGGGGGAAACAATAAAGGGCCAAGGAGTACGTTTTAGGCCGCTGTGTTGGCTACTGAACGAGCGATCGTTCCCAAACTTTGCACACACAATCGGGGTCTTTCCACGAGAAACATATTACACTTTTGTGTGCCCAGGCCCAGGGGAACACATTTTATTACAGTAATAATATGCTTAATATAGTCTGATTCTATTAAGCCTCTGTTAAATGATTACATTTAAGGCCGCCGCGTTGGCTACTGAACGAGCGATCGTTCCCAAACTTTGCACACACAATCGGGGTCTTCCCACGAGAAACATATTACACTTTTGTGTGCCCAGCCCCATGGGAACCCGTTTTATTACAGTCAAAATATGCTTAATATAGTCGAGCCTATATAAAGCCTCTGTGAAAGGAGTACGTTTTAGGTCGGCGTGTTGGCTACTGAACGAGCGATCGTTCCCAAACTTTGCACACGCTTATCGGGGTCTTTCCACGAGAAACATATTACACTTTTGTGTGTCCCGCCCCAGGGGAACCCCTATTATTACCGTATAAATATGCTTAATATGGTCGGGCCAATATAAAGCCTCTGTGAAAGGAGCACGTTTTAGGCCGCCGTGTTGGCTACTGAACGAGCGATCGTTCCCAAACTTTGCACACGCTATCGGGGTCTTTCCACGAGAAACATATTACACTTTTGTGTGTCCCGCCCCAGTGGAACCGTTTTATTACATTTATGCTTAATATAGGCGGCATGCTTAATATGGAGTGGTGGTGGTGGTGTAGTGGACTAAAGCACATCACTGGTAATCAGAAGGTTGCTGGTTCGATCCCCACAGCCACTACCATTGTGTCCTTGAGCAAGACACTTAATCCAAGTTGCTCGGGGAATTGTCCCTGTAATAAGTGCACTGTAAGTCGCTTTGGATAAAAGCGTCTGCCAAATGCATAAATGTAAATGTCAATTTCTGCTTGGCACCGCTGAGGTCACAAAAGAGCTGCCGCTAGCATGTCAGGGAGTCACTTTACCTGATCGAGCTCACTCACAGACTGTGTCTGACCGCATGGCTACCTGTCGGTGCATCACAAAATGGGTGGTTTTCATCCCTATATCCCATAACCTAACCTAACTTCTTAACATAACCAACTTCTAAGCTAATAAAAGTCAAATGTATCATCAAGGCACCATGCTTACGCAAATTAAGATTGCATCACTTTATTCATCTTTAACTGTAAACTTAACCAACTTCTGAACATGACACATTTCCAAACTAAATGCAAGTCACACTGATCAAAAAGACACAACATTTACACAATATAGAGCAAGTTAGACCGTAGGAGAAGTCTGTATTTGAGTCTAAATCAAAACTCTTAAGACCGATCGAGGACAAAGCCAATCAGACAGCTAGAGGATCACATATAGAACACGTATACAACGTTTAAAAAAAAATCGGACCAACGGAACCAAAGTTAAAGAAGATGGCGTGTTTGCCATCGGTGGTTTCTATCCTCTGTCCTGCTCTGGCCTGACCGAGGGCTGCCACGGGCCCCGAAAACACTCCACTCAAACCTACGCCGATCGACTCCAAACGCCCCCAAACGCGCTCCTAGCACGGTCCCCCGGACGCCACCGGGACGCCAGCGGGAAACCAACCACGCTGTCAAATTCCGCTACAGCACGCACCATATATAATGCGGGCCATAGCGAAGCCCCGTATCTCCGCGAGCGTACCTCCCAGAGTCACGGGGCCAATGCTGGTCTTCTCGGCAACCCCCAGGCCCACACCGCCAGCACCTTCAGAACAGCAGCCACCCACAGACAAACATTTTTCTATAGACTGACATTGTATGGACTGCCGCCCAGCGGCGGGGCCAAGCTATTACCACGTGCTGGTGGTTGGGAGCAGAGGGATTCAAGCCTTTAAGTTGCATTTTTAAACTTTGAAGGGTCGTTACAAATGTAAATCTTTGTGCGCTCCCTAGACGTTTACAATTCGAGAGCCCGCTGGTGGATTGTTCCCTTCAATCGATTCCTTGAGTTTTCTTCAGTTGGTCTTAAAAAGGCTTTGAAGTGTGAAAACCCGTCGCAAAACCACAAAGTTACAATTTTAACTCACTGGAGCCTCAGCCATTTCACGTATCGCTATTTATTGTTATTATATTGTTTTTAAAGCTCCTCTTGTCACAATAAAATTCATCATCCCTTCACTTGTGAACTCATTTCTAAAATGCAACGGTTATCCGGCTTCATCAAGTTGGCAGAGGTGTGGACTCGAGTCGCGTGACTTGGACTTGACTTGGACTTGACTCGGACTCGAGTCACTAATTTGATGACTTGCGACTCGACTCGATAGAATTAAAAAAGACTTGCGACTCGACTTAGACTTTGACAGCAATGATTGCAACTTGACTTGGACTTCAGCCGTCTGACTTGGAAATACTTATACTTTTTAAAACCAAAGATAAGAGTTGTATAATTAAAAAATGTGCAGTAAATCAACGATTAATTTCCCAAATAGACGATTCATTTGATTTTCAAATCTGCATTTCAACGCTCCATATTCAACCAATCAGCTTCCACGAAAGCTGGACCAAGTTTGAAGACCACGGCGCGCATTTAAGGACTAGGACACAGCAAAAATTATACCAAAGGTGATATAATTGGGATATATTGAATACAGCGTTAAAGGCAACAAAAGGATTGCGACATGTAGAACCTGTGGTTACAAAATTACAGACACCTCGTCGACAACGTCCAATTTTGTGAGGAATCTGAAAATCCACAGACAGAGGTAAGTTGATTTACAGGCTAACAAAGTCTGCATATTGAACCGCAAACTTTTACTGCGGTCGGTAGCATTTAACGTTTTATAGCAATTGGTGTAATGGACAAAATCTTCCCGGTGTTTTATTACCCTGTTGTATGACCTCGATAAAGGAACGCCATTTATTGTGACCACACACGTTGGTGCTTTTTGAGCATAACTGGTTAAAATGTGCATGTAAACACACTCATTCTTTTGCGGACGTGCTGGTCCTCTGTCACGCGTTTAGCTATATTTATTTAATTATATTGGTCGTGGTTCTAAAAATCACAAATCCGATCATTTACTCGGTTTGCGGCACTTTACAGTATAGAACTCGTATATGCAACTTAAATGTCTGCCCTTAGCCACTGCCTGGTAATATTTCAGATTTCACTCACCAGTTCAGCACGTTCAGCGTCCTTTCACAGCGTGTTTATAGTAAAAGTTTGGTTTGCCTTAATGTGTGTCCAAAGATAAGATCCATGTATCATCTTTATTACCCTCTTTGGTCTTTACGGGTAGATATCGATAAAAAAAAAGAAAGATAAAATTAGATTTTAAATTAGAAACTTCTAGATAAAATTAGTATACATTTACTATAGTAATTAATACTCTGACACTAATTTGGGCAAAGCGCACTAATGACTTCTTTAAGACTTGAAGCTAAAAGTTGACGATTTGTAAATTGACTTGGACTTGACTTGGGACTTGCCTGCCTTGACTTGGGACTTGCCTGCCTTGACTTGGGACTTGCCTGCCTTGACTTGGGACTTCACTCGGGACTTTAATGCAATGACTTGAGACTTACTTGTGACTTGGAAAACAATGACTTGGTCCCACCTCTGCAAGTTGGACACGTGGAGAGTTGCAATGTCAAGTCACTTTTTCTGGTTGACTGTAACTTCTATATTATGTCTTTGACGGGCATAAAAAACAAAAAATCATTGAAAAGTCAAAAAATGCTTTCATTGTTCAACCTTATATTATTTTTATTATTTATTATTATTTTTTTGGCTGTTCATGTTCTGCAATTTTGGACACAATTTAATGTAAGACCTTGGCATGATTATTAATAAAAAAAATAAATAAAAAAAAGTTATCTTTAAGGAAATCTGAATTGATGTGTTGTTATTGTAATCGATGACTCAGCGAGTGAACCGCGAATGGGCTTTATTGGATTTCGCAGATTTCATTTCAAAGGGCAAAACGCCCCTAACAAGTGTGTCATCTCATTATCGTGGCAAGATTCGATGCCGTTTTTATTCTTAAAAGTTTTTCAAGTCCTTCGGTTATTTTCTGATGCATTTGTTTTTGGAACAATTTCTTTAATAGGCTATATTTACTGGACTCAAGTCTGCTCTGCTCGCAACACAATAATCTCCTCCTCACAAGCATGCCCCGATAAGTTTCATGAAATGATAATAATAATAAAGGATTGAGTTTATCCCACCCAACAATTCCTACAAAAACATTTCAGCGTTCTTGTGAAAAATGCGTTCATTACCACGTCTCCATTACAGTCGTATTCATGCAAATCTTAAAGGCGTGCATGTGACATTTTTAAACCACTCACAACCTACGTGCAAAAGACTCTTCTACCTTTTCAGCGCTACATTTCCATTGCTCTCTTCTTCTGTTCATCTCTCCTCGTCACATGAATGCAGACGGAATTCTGAATTCGATGACACCAAGCTTGGCAAAATCGGACCGACCGTCCTAAAGATTTATCTGTGAAACAATCCAGCCAATCAGATTCGATATGCAAATGAGGGTGGACATAATGAGGGTGGAAGTCGTTTTTACCTCTATACCTACAGACTTTTTAACCCCAGAGGGCTAGGGGTTAGGGTCAACTAGTGATTTAACCCCAACTAACCCCAGCGGACTGGGGCTAACCCTAGTGGACTGATGGAGAATTACACTTTACTACTTACAAATTTAAACCTATGCAATATTTGAAGCAGTTTATTTTCAAAACATTTTGTTTTCTACAAAATATCCTTCTGTTATTTGTTTTTCATTTATTTCATTTTTGGAAACATATCTTTGATCAAATTAACTGGACTCAAAAATACTCCTCACATACAAGTAAAAGAAATATTGTGAAATAATAATAATAATGATAAAAAAAGTTTAAACATTATTTAAAAGCTTTATTAGTTAGTTAGTTAATTAGTTACATAGAGACACACAAAACCAGACACAGACAGACAGACAGACAGACTGATAGATAGACAGAGAGACAGACAGACAGATAGTCAAGTCAATTTTATTCAGTATAGCGCCTTTCACAACACACATCGTTTCAAAGCAGCTTTACAGAAGATCAGCATTAACAGACGATAAAACTGTAATGTCGATGAATCATCATTGTGCAATTAGATAAAATACGATTCTTAATCGTGTTTAAAAATAATTAAATAATAATTGTATTAATAACCCCAGTGAGCAAGCTGTAGGCGACTGTGGCAAGGAACACAAAACTCCATAAGATGTGGATTAATGGAGAAAAATAACCTTGGGAGAAACCAGACTTACTGTGGGGGCCAGTTCCCCTCTGGCTAACATCATGAATATAATGTAAATATTACTTGTGTATAGTTAAAATCATGGTTTAAAATTATTAAACTAAGTAAGGGTTAAGGGTCATTGTTTAAACATTGATTGTGTTTGAACTGTAAGATTAATGACCACAGGCTTTGAAGTCCATCTAGATTAATTGCAGAAGTTCACATAGATGCAATTGTCCTTGTTAATTGGCTGATGAAGGCTTTTGTTGGCAATAGCTAGTCTATGCATTCCATTTCAAGATCGTAGTCCATCAATAGACCGAGGTGATGCAGGTTGGAGTTGGTATCAGTTCATCCTCTGAAGTCCATCATAATAGACCGAAGTGATGTTTGGCTGGCACCGGCTGCATTTAGTCATCATCATTCAGCGACATGAAGCAGTGGAGTCCAACACGAAGCAGGAATGGTGCTGGATCCAGCCGGTTCTGGTGACCTCAGGATAGGAGTCCCGAGGTTGAGACAAGGAAACAAATAAAAAGATGTAAGCATAGATGCCATAAAATGTATTGCAGAGTTAGAGATCATGATCACTGTTTCTGGTTCCGGGAGACCCAACTAAAGCAGCCTAATTGTGGGTTGGAGGATAAATTAGGTGTATGTCTGGCTAAATAGATGAGTCGTTAGTCTAGACTTAAACTGAGAGGGTGTGTCTGCATCTCGAACAGTGTTTGGGAGACTATTCCATAGTTTAGGAGCCAAATATGAAAAGGATCTACCTCCTTTTGTGGATTTTGATATTCTAGGAACTATTAACAGGCCAGAATTTTGCGATCGTAATGAACGTGATGGAATATAGCGTGACAGAAGATCATTTAAGTACTGCGGAGCTAGACCATTCAAAGCTTTGTATGTAGTTAACAGAATTTTAAAATGCTGATGCATTTTGAACCAATTGAAGTTTATTTATTGATCTTGCTGGACATCCTCCCAGTAATGCATTACAATAATCTAGTCTTTAGGTCATGAGCGCATGAATTAGTTTTTCGGCATCAGCAACAGAGAGCATATGCCTTCATTTAGCACTATTTCTGAGGCGGAAGAATGCTGTGCTACAAACATCTGTAATTTGATTTTCAAAGGACAGATTGTATCAAACATAACACCTAAGTTTTTCACTGTTGAAGATGATGTAACAGAACATCCATCTAGAGTCAAATTATATTTTAGCGGCTTATTTTTAGAGGTTTTTGGTCCAATAATTAGAACCTCTGTTTTGTCAGAATTGAGTAGAAGGAAATTTCTGGCCATCCAATCTTTTATTTAATTGATACACTCTGCTAATTTTGAGAATTGTGAAATCTCATCAAGTTTTGAAGAAATATAAAGTTGTGTATCGTCAGCATAGCAGTGGAAACATATTCCACGATTCCTGATAATATCTCCCAGGGGAAGCATATACATGGAGAAAAGCAGAAGCCCTAAAACTGATCCCTGTGGCACTCCATATTTAACTTTTGTTTGGTTTGACGATTCCTCATTTACATAGACAAAGTGGTAGTGGTCTGCTAAATATGACCTAAACCATGCTAATGCAACTCCACAAATTCCAACATAATTCTCCAGCCTATTCAAGAGAATGTCGTGATCTATCGTGTCGAATGCAGCACTTAGATCTAAAACTACTAGAAGAGAAATGCAGCCGCGATCAGATGATAGATAGATAGATAGATAGATAGATAGATAGATAGATAGATAGATAGATAGATAAGACAGATAGATAGAAAGAAAAGACAGACATATAGATAGACAGACAGACAGACAGACAGACAGACAGACAGACAGATAGAATACATACATAGACAGACAGATAGACAAACAGACAGAGATAGATAGAAAAGACAGATAGACAGACAGATAGATAGATAAGACAGACAGACACAAAGACAGACTGACAGACAGATAGATAAGACAGATAGATAGAAAGAAAAGACAGACATATAGATAGACATATAGATAGACATATAGATAAACAGAAAGATAGACAGATAGATAGATAGATAGATAGATAGATAGATAGATAGATAGATAGATAGATAGATAGATAGATAGATAGATAGATAGATAGATAGGATACATACATACATACATACATACATACATACATAGACAGACAGATAGACAGACAGACAGATAGATAGACAAAGAGACAGACAGTGAATAGATAGATAGACAGAGAGCGGAGAGAGACAAAAAGTGGTGTAACATGTGCTCTCTTAGGTTCATTAAAGACCAGAAGTGCTGCTGCATTCTGGATCATTTGGAGAGGTCTAATAGCACATGCAGGAAGGCCTGCAATGAGAGCGTTACAGTAGTCCAGTCTAGTTATGACAAGGCGACTGAACGAGCAGTTGTGTGGCATGTACAGAGAGGAAGGATCTTATCTTCCTGATATTGTCGAGTGTAAATCTACATGATCTTGCAGTCTTTGAAATGTGGTCAGTGAAATTTAGCTCATCATCAATGGTTACCCCTAGATTTCTGACCGTTTTGGAAGGTGAAACTGTAGTTGGACCCAGCTGCACGGTGATGTTGTGTTCAACAGCAGGGTTGGCTGGAAAGACAAGGAGTTCGGTCTTGGCTGAGTTGAGTTGAATGTGGTGTTCCTTCATCCAGGCTGAGATGTCTGCCAGACAGGCAGCGATTCGAGCAGTCACTGTGGTGTCGTTGGGCTGGAAAGACAAGTAGAGTTACGTGTCATCAGCATAGCTGATAGATAGATAGATAGATAGATAGATAGATAGATAGATAGATAGATAGATAGATAGATAGATAGATAGATAGATAGACAGACAAAGAGACAGACAGACAGACAGACAGACAGACAGATAGATAGATAGATAAGACAGATAGATAGAAAGAAAAGACAGACATATAGATAGACAGACAGACAGACAGACAGACAGACAGACAGATAGATAGATAGATAAGACAGATAGATAGAAAGAAAAGACAGACATATAGATAGACAGACAGACAGACAGACAGACAGACAGACAGATAGATAGATAGAATACATACATAGACAGACAGATAGACAAACAGACAGAGATAGATAGAAAAGACAGACAGACAGACAGACAGACAGACAGATAGATAGATAGATAAGACAGATAGATAGAAAGAAAAGACAGACATATAGATAGACAGACAGACAGACATATAGACAGACAGACAGACAGACAGATAGATAGATAGATAAGACAGATAGATAGAAAGAAAAGACAGACATATAGATAGACAGACAGACAGACAGACAGACAGACAGACAGACAGATAGATAGAATACATACATAGACAGACAGATAGACAAACAGACAGAGATAGATAGAAAAGACAGATAGACAGACAGACAGATAGATAGATAAGACAGACAGACACAAAGACAGACTGACAGACAGATAGATAGAAAGAAAAGACAGACATATAGATAGACATATAGATAAACAGAAAGATAGACAGATAGACAGATAGATAGATAGATAGATAGATAGATAGATAGATAGATAGATAGATAGATAGATAGATAGATAGATAGATAGATAGGATACATACTTACATAAATACATACATAGACAGACAGATAGACAGACAGACAGATAGATAGACAAAGAGACAGACAGTGAATAGATAGATAGACAGAGAGTGGAGAGAGACAAAAAGTGGTGTAACATGTGCTCTCTTAGGTTCATTAAAGACCAGAAGTGCTGCTGCATTCTGGATCATTTGGAGAGGTCTAATAGCACATGCAGGAAGGCCTGCAATGAGAGCGTTACAGTAGTCCAGTCTAGTTATGACAAGGCGACTGAACGAGCAGTTGTGTGGCATGTACAGAGAGGAAGGATCTTATCTTCCTGATATTGTCGAGTGTAAATCTACATGATCTTGCAGTCTTTGAAATGTGGTCAGTGAAATTTAGCTCATCATCAATGGTTACCCCTAGATTTCTGACCGTTTTGGAAGGTGAAACTGTAGTTGGACCCAGCTGCACGGTGATGTTGTGTTCAACAGCAGGGTTGGCTGGAAAGACAAGGAGTTCGGTCTTGGCTGAGTTGAGTTGAATGTGGTGTTCCTTCATCCAGGCTGAGATGTCTGCCAGACAGGCAGCGATTCGAGCAGTCACTGTGGTGTCGTTGGGCTGGAAAGACAAGTAGAGTTGCGTGTCATCAGCATAGCTGATAGATAGATAGATAGATAGATAGATAGATAGATAGATAGATAGATAGATAGATAGATAGATAGATAGATAGATAGATAGATAGACAGACAAAGAGACAGACAGACAGACAGACAGACAGACAGATAGATAGATAGACAGACAAAGAGACAGACAGACAGACAGACAGATAGATAGATAGATAGATAGACAGACAAAGAGACAGACAGACAGACAGACAGACAGATAGATAGATAGATAGATAGACAGACAAAGAGACAGACAGACAGACAGACAGACAGACAGACAGACAGATAGATAGATAGACAGACAAAGAGACAGACAGACAGACAGACAGACAGACAGACAGACAGACAGATAGATAGATAGACAGACAAAGAGACAGACAGACAGACAGACAGACAGACAGACAGACAGACAGACAGACAGATAGATAGATAGACAGACAAAGAGACAGACAGACAGATATATAGATAGATAGATAGATAGATAGATAGATAGATAAGACAGACAAAGAGACAGACAGACAGACAGACAGACAGACAGACAGACAGATAGATAGATAGATAGATAAGACAGACAGACAGATATTTAGGTAGATAGAAAGATAGATTTACGACTTGCAGATACAAATATATACACACATATACACATAGTGAATTTATTTTGATTAGTTATTTTTATATTTGTTAAACTAAATGTAATTATAGATTAAGGTGTAGTTCTTTTTTACACAGCCTCTGCTTTGGCAATACTGTATCGTTTATATTCATGCCAATAAAGACCCTTTGAATTGTATTGAATTGAATAGTGGACATATTGAAAACTGCACTGTGCAAAACTGCTAAAAAGTGGATATTTTAACAGAGAATCACAGACAGTTTCAATGCTGAACCTTTAGGGGGCGTCCACGTGTTTTTAAACATGCAGATTTTATAAATAAATATATGGCCAGTTAAATGGACAGCCTTTGCGGTCTCTCATCCGTGTCTAGAAAAGCACTTCATAAATTAAATGAATTATTACTATTATTAATGTTATTATTAGTAGTATTATAGTTTTCTTGTTATTATCCTTATAAGTCCATCAATACAATTTTCTCGTGTTATTGTATAATTCCACCTGAATTATTCACTTTAATACTGTGCTTGCAAAATTTAGAATGACATTAAAAATCATTTCTGCAACAGTACATCTCAGATGTAAAAAACTCTTTATCATTTGTGAGCACTTTTCCATAGACTCACATTGTATACCAGTGGGGAAACAATAAAGGGCCAAGGAGTACGTTTTAGGCCGCTGTGTTGGCTACTGAACGAGCGATCGTTCCCAAACTTTGCACACACAATCGGGGTCTTTCCACGAGAAACATATTACACTTTTGTGTGCCCAGGCCCAGGGGAACACATTTTATTACAGTAATAATATGCTTAATATAGTCTGATTCTATTAAGCCTCTGTTAAATGATTACATTTAAGGCCGCCGCGTTGGCTACTGAACGAGCGATCGTTCCCAAACTTTGCACACACAATCGGGGTCTTCCCACGAGAAACATATTACACTTTTGTGTGCCCAGCCCCATGGGAACCCGTTTTATTACAGTCAAAATATGCTTAATATAGTCGAGCCTATATAAAGCCTCTGTGAAAGGAGTACGTTTTAGGTCGGCGTGTTGGCTACTGAACGAGCGATCGTTCCCAAACTTTGCACACGCTATCGGGGTCTTTCCACGAGAAACATATTACACTTTTGTGTGTCCCGCCCCAGGGGAACCCCTATTATTACCGTATAAATATGCTTAATATGGTCGGGCCAATATAAAGCCTCTGTGAAAGGAGCACGTTTTAGGCCGCCGTGTTGGCTACTGAACGAGCGATCGTTCCCAAACTTTGCACACGCTATCGGGGTCTTTCCACGAGAAACATATTACACTTTTGTGTGTCCCGCCCCAGTGGAACCGTTTTATTACATTTATGCTTAATATAGGCGGCATGCTTAATATGGAGTGGTGGTGGTGGTGTAGTGGACTAAAGCACATCACTGGTAATCAGAAGGTTGCTGGTTCGATCCCCACAGCCACTACCATTGTGTCCTTGAGCAAGACACTTAATCCAAGTTGCTCCGGGGAATTGTCCCTGTAATAAGTGCACTGTAAGTCGCTTTGGATAAAAGCGTCTGCCAAATGCATAAATGTAAATGTCAATTTCTGCTTGGCACCGCTGAGGTCACAAAAGAGCTGCCGCTAGCATGTCAGGGAGTCACTTTACCTGATCGAGCTCACTCACAGACTGTGTCTGACCGCATGGCTACCTGTCGGTGCATCACAAAATGGGTGGTTTTCATCCCTATATCCCATAACCTAACCTAACTTCTTAACATAACCAACTTCTAAGCTAATAAAAGTCAAATGTATCATCAAGGCACCATGCTTACGCAAATTAAGATTGCATCACTTTATTCATCTTTAACTGTAAACTTAACCAACTTCTGAACATGACACATTTCCAAACTAAATGCAAGTCACACTGATCAAAAAGACACAACATTTACACAATATAGAGCAAGTTAGACCGTAGGAGAAGTCTGTATTTGAGTCTAAATCAAAACTCTTAAGACCGATCGAGGACAAAGCCAATCAGACAGCTAGAGGATCACATATAGAACACGTATACAACGTTTAAAAAAAAAATCGGACCAACGGAACCAAAGTTAAAGAAGATGGCGTGTTTGCCATCGGTGGTTTCTATCCTCTGTCCTGCTCTGGCCTGACCGAGGGCTGCCACGGGCCCCGAAAACACTCCACTCAAACCTACGCCGATCGACTCCAAACGCCCCCAAACGCGCTCCTAGCACGGTCCCCGGGACGCCACCGGGACGCCAGCGGGAAACCAACCACGCTGTCAAATTCCGCTACAGCACGCACCATATATAATGCGGGCCATAGCGAAGCCCCGTATCTCCGCGAGCGTACCTCCCAGAGTCACGGGGCCAATGCTGGTCTTCTCGGCAACCCCCAGGCCCACACCGCCAGCACCTTCAGAACAGCAGCCACCCACAGACAAACATTTTTCTATAGACTGACATTGTATGGACTGCCGCCCAGCGGCGGGGCCAAGCTATTACCACGTGCTGGTGGTTGGGAGCAGAGGGATTCAAGCCTTTAAGTTGCATTTTTAAACTTTGAAGGGTCGTTACAAATGTAAATCTTTGTGCGCTCCCTAGACGTTTACAATTCGAGAGCCCGCTGGTGGATTGTTCCCTTCAATCGATTCCTTGAGTTTTCTTCAGTTGGTCTTAAAAAGGCTTTGAAGTGTGAAAACCCGTCGCAAAACCACAAAGTTACAATTTTAACTCACTGGAGCCTCAGCCATTTCACGTATCGCTATTTATTGTTATTATATTGTTTTTAAAGCTCCTCTTGTCACAATAAAATTCATCATCCCTTCACTTGTGAACTCATTTCTAAAATGCAACGGTTATCCGGCTTCATCAAGTTGGCAGAGGTGTGGACTCGAGTCGCGTGACTTGGACTTGACTTGGACTTGACTCGGACTCGAGTCACTAATTTGATGACTTGCGACTCGACTCGATAGAATTAAAAAGACTTGCGACTCGACTTAGACTTTGACAGCAATGATTGCAACTTGACTTGGACTTCAGCCGTCTGACTTGGAAATACTTATACTTTTTAAAACCAAAGATAAGAGTTGTATAATTAAAAAATGTGCAGTAAATCAACGATTAATTTCCCAAATAGACGATTCATTTGATTTTCAAATCTGCATTTCAACGCTCCATATTCAACCAATCAGCTTCCACGAAAGCTGGACCAAGTTTGAAGACCGCGGCGCGCATTTAAGGACTAGGACACAGCAAAAATTATACCAAAGGTGATATAATTGGGATATATTGAATACAGCGTTAAAGGCAACAAAAGGATTGCGACATGTAGAACCTGTGGTTACAAAATTACAGACACCTCGTCGACAACGTCCAATTTTGTGAGGAATCTGAAAATCCACAGACAGAGGTAAGTTGATTTACAGGCTAACAAAGTCTGCATATTGAACCGCAAACTTTTACTGCGGTCGGTAGCATTTAACGTTTTATAGCAATTGGTGTAATGGACAAAATCTTCCCGGTGTTTTATTACCCTGTTGTATGACCTCGATAAAGGAACGCCATTTATTGTGACCACACACGTTGGTGCTTTTTGAGCATAACTGGTTAAAATGTGCATGTAAACACACTCATTCTTTTGCGGACGTGCTGGTCCTCTGTCACGCGTTTAGCTATATTTATTTAATTATATTGGTCGTGGTTCTAAAAATCACAAATCCGATCATTTACTCGGTTTGCGGCACTTTACAGTATAGAACTCGTATATGCAACTTAAATGTCTGCCCTTAGCCACTGCCTGGTAATATTTCAGATTTCACTCACCAGTTCAGCACGTTCAGCGTCCTTTCACAGCGTGTTTATAGTAAAAGTTTGGTTTGCCTTAATGTGTGTCCAAAGATAAGATCCATGTATCATCTTTATTACCCTCTTTGGTCTTTACGGGTAGATATCGATAAAAAAAAAGAAAGATAAAATTAGATTTTAAATTAGAAACTTCTAGATAAAATTAGTATACATTTACTATAGTAATTAATACTCTGACACTAATTTGGGCAAAGCGCACTAATGACTTCTTTAAGACTTGAAGCTAAAAGTTGACGATTTGTAAATTGACTTGGACTTGACTTGGGACTTGCCTGCCTTGACTTGGGACTTGCCTGCCTTGACTTGGGACTTCACTCGGGACTTTAATGCAATGACTTGAGACTTACTTGTGACTTGGAAAACAATGACTTGGTCCCACCTCTGCAAGTTGGACACGTGGAGAGTTGCAATGTCAAGTCACTTTTTCTGGTTGACTGTAACTTCTATATTATGTCTTTGACGGGCATAAAAAACAAAAAATCATTGAAAAGTCAAAAAATGCTTTCATTGTTCAACCTTATATTATTTTTATTATTTATTATTATTTTTTTGGCTGTTCATGTTCTGCAATTTTGGACACAATTTAATGTAAGACCTTGGCATGATTATTAATAAAAAAAATAAATAAAAAAAAGTTATCTTTAAGGAAATCTGAATTGATGTGTTGTTATTGTAATCGATGACTCAGCGAGTGAACCGTGAATGGGCTTTATTGGATTTCGCAGATTTCATTTCAAAGGGCAAAACGCCCCTAACAAGTGTGTCATCTCATTATCGTGGCAAGATTCGATGCCGTTTTTATTCTTAAAAGTTTTTCAAGTCCTTCGGTTATTTTCTGATGCATTTGTTTTTGGAACAATTTCTTTAATAGGCTATATTTACTGGACTCAAGTCTGCTCTGCTCGCAACACAATAATCTCCTCCTCACAAGCATGCCCCGATAAGTTTCATGAAATGATAATAATAATAAAGGATTGAGTTTATCCCACCCAACAATTCCTACAAAAACATTTCAGCGTTCTTGTGAAAAATGCGTTCATTACCACGTCTCCATTACAGTCGTATTCATGCAAATCTTAAAGGCGTGCATGTGACATTTTTAAACCACTCACAACCTACGTGCAAAAGACTCTTCTACCTTTTCAGCGCTACATTTCCATTGCTCTCTTCTTCTGTTCATCTCTCCTCGTCACATGAATGCAGACGGAATTCTGAATTCGATGACACCAAGCTTGGCAAAATCGGACCGACCGTCCTAAAGATTTATCTGTGAAACAATCCAGCCAATCAGATTCGATATGCAAATGAGGGTGGACATAATGAGGGTGGAAGTCGTTTTTACCTCTATACCTAACCCTAACCCTAACCCTAACCCTAACCCTAACCCTAACCCTAACCCTAACCCTAACCCTAACCCTAACCCTAACCCTAACCCTAACCCTAACCCTAACCTAACCCTAACCCTAACCCTAACCCTAACCCTAACCCTAACCCTAACCCTAACCCTAACCCTAACCCCTAACCCTAACCCTAGCCTAACCCTAACCCTAACCCTAACCCTAACCTAACCCTAACCTAGCCTAACCCTAACCCTAACCCTAACCCTAACCCTAACCCCTAACCCTAACCCTAACCCAACACTAACCCCACCCCTAACCCTAGCCACTTAACCCTGTCCCTAAACCTAACCCCACACCTAACCCTAACCACTTAACCCCACCCATAAATTTAAAGCATTTAGTCCTGACTTTAAACCTAACCCCCTAGCTCCACCCCTAAAATTAAACCCACATCTAACCCCACCCCTAACCCCAGACAGACAGACAGATAGATAGATAGATAGATAGACAGACAGACAGACAGACAGACAGATAGATAGATAGATAGATAGATAGATAGATAGATAGATAGACAGACAGACAGACAGACAGACAGAAAGATAGACAGACAGACAGACAGACAGACAGACAGACAAATAAATAGATAGATAGATAGATACACAGACAGACAGACAGACAGACAGACAGACAGACAGATAGATAGATAGATAGATAGATAGATAGATAGATAGATAGATAGATAGATAGATAGATAGATAGATAGATAGATAGATAGATAGATAGAAAAGACAGACAGACAGACAGACAGACAGACAGATAGACAGATAGATAGATAGACAGACAGACAAATAAATAGATAGATAGATAGACAGAGAGACAGATAGATAGACAGACAGACAGACAGACAGACAGACAGATAGATAGATAGATAGATAGATAGACAGACAGACAGACAGATAGATAGATAGATAGATAGATAGATAGATAGATAGATAGATAGATAGATAGATAGATAGATAGATAGATAGATAGATAGATAGATAGATAGATAGATAGAAAAGACAGACAGATAAAGAGACAGACAGACAGACAGACAGATATTTAGGTAGATAGAAAGATAGATTTACGACTTGCAGATACAAATATATACACACATATACACATAGTGAATTTATTTTGATTAGTTATTTTTATATTTGTTAAACTAAATGTAATTATAGATTAAGGTGTAGTTCTTTTTACACAGCCTCTGCTTTGGCAATACTGTATCGTTTATATTCATGCCAATAAAGACCCTTTGAATTGTATTGAATTGAATAGTGGACATATTGAAAACTGCACTGTGCAAAACTGCTAAAAAGTGGATATTTTAACAGAGAATCACAGACAGTTTCAATGCTGAACCTTTAGGGGCGTCCACGTGTTTTTAAACATGCAGATTTTATAAATAAATATATGGCCAGTTAAATGGACAGCCTTTGCGGTCTCTCATCCGTGTCTAGAAAAGCACTTCATAAATTAAATGAATTATTACTATTATTAATGTTATTATTAGTAGTATTATAGTTTTCTTGTTATTATCCTTATAAGTCCATCAATACAATTTTCTCGTGTTATTGTATAATTCCACCTGAATTATTCACTTTAATACTGTGCTTGCAAAATTTAGAATGACATTAAAAATCATTTCTGCAACAGTACATCTCACTTTTCCATAGACTCACATTGTATACCAGTGGGGGAAACAATAAAGGGCCAAGGAGTACGTTTTAGGCAGCTGTGTTGGCTACTGAACGAGAAAACAAAAAATCATTGAAAAGTCAAAAAATGCTTTCATTGTTCAACCTTATATATAAATATTATTATTATTTTATTGTATTTTTTGGCTGTTCATGTTCTGCAATTTTGGACACAATTTAATGTAAGACCTTGGCATGATTATTAATAAAAAAATAAATAAAAAAAAATAAATAATCTTTAAGGAAATCTGAATTGATGTGTTGTTATTGTAATCGATGACTCAGCGATTGAACCGTGAATGGGCTTTATTGGATTTCATTTCAAAGGGCAAAACGCCCCTAACAAGTGTGTCATCTCAATATCGTGGCAAGATTTGATGCCGTTTTTATTCTTAAAAGTTTTTCAAGTCCTTCGGTTATTTTCTGATGCATTTGTTTTTGGAACAATTTCTTTAATAGGCTATATTTACTGGACTCAAGTCTGCTCTGCTCGCAACACAATAATCTCCTCCTCACAAGCATGCCCCGATAAGTTTCATGAAATGATAATAATAATAAAGGATTGAGTTTATCCCACCCAACAATTCCTACAAAAACATTTCAGCGTTCTTGTGAAAAATGCGTTCATTACCACGTCTCCATTACAGTCGTATTCATGCAAATCTTAAAGGCGTGCATGTGACATTTTTAAACCACTCACAACCTACGTGCAAAAGACTCTTCTACCTTTTCAGCGCTACATTTCCATTGCTCTCTTCTTCTGTTCATCTCTCCTCGTCACATGAATGCAGACGGAATTCTGAATTCGATGACACCAAGCTTGGCAAAATCGGACCGACCGTCCTAAAGATTTATCTGTGAAACAATCCAGCCAATCAGATTCGATATGCAAATGAGGGTGGACATAATGAGGGTGGAAGTCGTTTTACCTCTATACCTAACCTAACCTAACCCTAACCCTAACCCTAACCTAACCCTAACCCTAACCTAACCTAACCCTAACCCTAACCCCACCCCTAACCATAGCCACTTAACCCTGTCCCTAAACCTAACCCCACACCTAACCCTAACCACTTAACCCCACCCATAAACTTAAAGCATTTAGTCCTGACCTTAAACCTAACCCCCTAGCTCCACCCCTAAAATTAAACCCACATCTAACCCCACCCCTAACCCCAGACAGATAGATAGATAGATAGATAGAGAGATAGATAGACAGAGAGAAAGATAGATAGACAGACAGACAGACAAATAAATAGATAGATAGTTAGATAGATAGATAGATAGATAGATAGATAGACAGACAGATAGACAGACAGATAGACAGACAGAAAGATAGATAGACAGACAGACAGACAGACAGACAAATAAATAGATAGATAGATAGATACACAGAGAGACAGACAGAAGACAGACAGACAGACAGACAGACAGACAGACAGACAGACAGACAGACAGACAGATAGATAGATAGATAGATAGATAGATAGATAGATAGATAGATAGATAGATAGATAGATAGATAGATAGATAGATAGAAAAGACAGACAGACAGACAGACAGACAGACAGATAGATAGATAGACAGACAGACAAATAAATAGATAGATAAATACACAGAGAGACAGACAGAAAACAGACAGACAGACAGACACACAGACACATAGATAGATAGATAGATAGATAGATAGATAGATAGATAGATAGATAGATAGATAGATAGATAGATAGATAGATAGATAGATAGATAGATAGAAAGGCAGAC